>NW_025534680.1:105000-166654 GCF_020615455.1 Coregonus clupeaformis
CAGACAGTAGGAGTCTCACAGTATTACTGAGCATTGAGACAGGCTGATTTACAGTCTCAGACAGTAGGAGTCTCACAGTATTACCGAGCATTGAGACAGGCTGATTTACAGTCTCAGACAGTAGGAGTCTCACAGTATTACTGAGCATTGAGACAGGCTGATTTACAGTATCAGAGACAGATTAGCCAACACTCCAGCCAGCAGGCTACCACACACTCTAAGGCTAAATACAACAGTGTGTGTGTGTGTGCATTGTATGAATAAGTAGCGTCCGGCAGATCTGTGAGACAGTCCAAGTTTTAGGTGTGTGTGTAGCGCATGCGTGTGTGTGTAGTGCGTGTATCTTGTGAGTGTGACTGTGTGCGTGCGCCCGTGTGTGTGTGTTTTTGTATTCAGTCTGTGTGTGTGTGTGTGTACCTTGTGTGCGGGCACCAGGTTGACCAGCACAGTGTCCAGTAGTTCCTGTGACACGCTGTCTCCCTCACAGACGATAGAACTCATCAGATCCACCATGTGCATGTGCACCTTTTGGTTGTGTCCGTTGCTATGGAAACAGGAGTCAAGTAAATCACATTTTTGTAGCTATAACACTTTCCATAAAAAACACAGATCTTTACAATAACCAGTTTATTAGGTACACCAATCTAGTACCGGGTCGGACCCCCCTTTGCCTCCAGAACAGCCGGAATTCTTCAGGGAATGGATTCTACAAGGTGTGGCGTTCAAACGCTGCTCAATTGGTATGAAGGGACCTAAAGTGTGCCAGGAAAACATTCCATACACCATTACACCACCGCCACCAGCCTGTAACATTGACACCAGCTTGTAACGTTGACACCAGGCGGTAACGTTGACACCAGGCGGTAACGTTGACACCAGGCAGTAACGTTGACACCAGCCTGTAACGTTGACACCAGCCGGTAACGTTGACACCAGCCGGTAACGTTGACACCAGGCAGTAACGTTGACACCAGGCAGGTTGGGGCCAAGGACTCATGCTGCTTACGCCAAATCCTAACTCTACCATCAGCATGACGCAACAGGAACCGGGATTCATAGGACCAGGCGATGTTTTTCCACTCCTCAGTTGTCCAGTGCTGGTGATGGCGCGCCCACCTGGAGCCACTTCTTCTTGTTTTTAGCTGATAGGAGTGGAACCTGGTGTGGTCGTCTGCTGCAATAGCCCATCCGTGACAAGGATCGACGAGTTGTGCGTTCCGAGATGCCGTTCTGCACACCCCTGTTGTACTAACCGTTATTTGTCTGATTGTGGCCCGCCTGTTAGCTTGCATGATTCTTGCCATTCTCCTTCGAACTCTCTCACCAACGAGTTGTTTTCACCCACAGGACTGCTGCTGACTGGATGTTTTTTGTTTGTCGCACCATTTTTCGGTAATCCCTAGACGCTGTCGTGTGTAAAAAGCCAAGCAGGCTGTTTCCTAGATACTGGCACCGATGATCATACCCCGCTCAGTCACTTAAATCACTAGTTTTACCCATTCGAACGTTTAAATCGAACAGTAACTGAATGCCTCGATGCCTGTGACTCACTGTCTGTAGGAGCCAACCATTTTCGTGAACGGGGTGTATCTAGTGAACGGGGTGTATCTAGTGAACGGGGTGTATCTAGTGAACGGGGTGTATCTAGTGAACGGGGTGTATCTAGTGAACGGGGTGTATCTAGTGAACGGGGTGTATCTAGTGAACGGGGTGTATCTAGTGAACTGGCCACTGTATGTATCAAGCATCTGGGAGTGCTGATCTAGTATCAGGTCCCCCCCTGTCCATGTAATCTTATTCATTGTAACATAAAAAGGTCAAACTGATCCTAAATCAGCACTCCTATTCTGGGGCGGCAGGTAGCTTAGTGGGTAAGAGCGTTGTGCCAGTAACCGGAAGGTCGCTGGTTCTAATCCCCGAACCGACTAGGTGAAAAATCTGTCGATGTGCCCTTAAGCAAGGCACTTAACCCTAATTGCTCCTGTAAGTCGCTCTGGATAAGAGCGTCTGCTAAATGACTAAAATGTAAATGTAAATATTCTGAGACACTTGATACATACGGCCCTTGGCTTAAAACGGCAATTCCGCCACGTTTGAATTTTCTGTGGGGGAATTGAAATGGACCAAAAAAAAAAAATACTCTTTGGTTGAAGTCATTAAAACTCATTTTTTTCAACCACTCCACACATTTCTTGTTAACAAACTATAGTTTTGGCAAGTCGGTTAGGACATCTACTTTCTGCATGACAAGTAATTATTCCAACAATTATTTACAGGCTCCTGAGTGGCACAGCGGTCTAAGGCACTGCATCTCAGTGGTCTAAGGCACTGCATCTCAGTGCTTGAGGCGTCACTACAGACTCCCTGGTTCGATTCCAGGCTGTATCACAACCGGCCGTGATTGGGAATCCCATAGGGCAGTGCACAATTGGCCCAGGGTCATCCGGCTCTGTCAGGAGGAATGGGCCAAAATTCACCCAACTTATTGTGGGAAGCTTGTGGAAGGCTAACTGAAACGTTTGACCCAAGTTACACAATTTAATGCTACCAAATACTAATTGAGTGTATGTAAACTTCTGACCCACTGGGAATGTGATGAAAGAAAGAAAAGCTGAAATAAATCATTCTCTCTACTATTATTGACATTTCACATTCTTAAAATAAAGTGGTGATCCTAACTGACCTAAGACAGGGACTTTTTACTAGAATTGAATGTCCGGAATTGTGAAAAACTGAGTTTAAATGTATCTGGCTAAGGTGTATGTAAACTTCCGACTTCAACTGTACATACGTACCATTTGCTGTATAGGAGCTAAATATTAGTATCATTTAATTATAGGTCACACTTTTTTTCTTATTTCATTTTTTATCTAAATATTCTGCAAACGAAAATACACAATGGACAAAAAACATTTCAGTTAATCCTCATGGCTCAGCCACATAATGCCAGGGTATATCTGGTGGTCTGTCTCCTCAGCCACATAATGCCAGGGTATATCTGGTGGTCTGTCTCCTCATGGCTCAGCCACATAATGCCAGGGTATATCTGGTGGTCTGTCTCCTCATGGCTCAGCTACATAATGCCAGGGTATATCTGGTGGTCTGTCTCCTCAGCCACATAATGCCAGGGTATATCTGGTGGTCTGTCTCCTCATGGCTCAGCCACATAATGCCAGGGTATATCTGGTGGTCTGTCTCCTCATGGCTCAGCTACATAATGCCAGGGTATATCTGGTGGTCTGTCTCCTCAGCTACATAATGCCAGGGTATATCTGGTGGTCTGTCTCCTCATGGCTCAGCTACATAATGCCAGGGTATATCTGGTGGTCTGTCTCCTCAGCCACATAATGCCAGGGTATATCTGGTGGTCTGTCTCCTCAGCTACATAATGCCAGGGTATATCTGGAGGTCTGTCTCCTCAGCTACATAATGCCAGGGTATATCTGGTGGTCTTTCTCCTCAGCCACATAATGCCAGGGTATATCTGGTGGTCTGTCTCCTCAGCTACATAATGCCAGGGTATATCTGGTGGTCTTTCTCCTCAGCTACATAATGCCAGGGTATATCTGGTGGTCTGTCTCCTCAGCTACATAATGCCAGGGTATATCTGGTGGTCTGTCTCCTCATGGCTCAGCCACATAATGCCAGGGTATATCTGGTGGTCTGTCTCCTCAGCTACATAATGCCAGGGTATATCTGGTGGTCTGTCTCCTCAGCTACATAATGCCAGGGTATATCTGGTGGTCTGTCTCCTCAGCTACGTACGGAGTTTAAATGTATTTGGCTAAGGTGTATGTAAACTTCCGACTTCAACTGTACTTAATAAAAATGTGTTCAAGTAGTTTTAATGATTTGTTAATTTCATTTCACCCCCCCCAAAAAATTTTTTTATTTTGAGGATAACTAAAGAGATCAAATTTTTATTTTTATTGTAATAAATGTAGCAATGGATCATGATGAACGGATATCAAAACCGTCAGGCATATTTACAGTCAATGATCAGACCACCATCCCCTTTCTTAATGACAGAGGCTAATTTAGCAACATGCCTCCAGGTAGGTTACTGCTGGCGGGTTGAACACTGTGCTCCACAATGCCTGCTAAAGTGGGTTAAAATGACAAATGATCAAATGCATTTAAATAAATGTTAAAACATTAAGCGTTGTTGAAACACTAATATGTTGGGTTCACTAAATATGTGTTACATCAACTCATATTTAATAATATTATCAGTAAATCCAATACATTTTTATGGCTATTATTAATTCCCTGAACTTACATCTACTAATAATATTAAGTGTCTTCTTGTTGCCTTAATTATCTTTATAGTGTAGGATTAAAAGTAGAAAAACTGTGATTTTCAAAACCAGGGTATTTTCTTGCTCCCCACGTCACCGCGAATCTCAGTGTTTGAAAAATCAGTGTTTAACTTTTGATGATGTCATCGGGTAGAATTGTTTTACTTCATATTATTTTCTACAAAAGCTCATTTCACATGTGACTCGTTTCAGGAAACTAGGCGTATGTCGCACGTCACTACATGTATTTTTTATCAAAATGCAGTTTTTTTTTGGCAGAAATGCCTTCTGGAACGTGAACTTTCATGAGCCTTAATAATAAGCTTGTATTCCATCCATAAATACGAAAAAAAATGTTCAATTACAAGCCTAGTTGGTTTAGCCATGGAAGAAGACAGGAACCTTCCCACTAGCCATGATTGGCTGAGATAAATGTATGGGCTGGACATGCCGGGACATGAGTTTGGATTGGTTTGCCATATAACGTGAGCTGTTCAGTATGTGTTGACAGTCCTTTCTACCGCGCCGTTTTTGAAAGATATAACGTTAGTCATCGAGAACTACAAACGTTTTGCTACTTTTCTCAACAACATTGATGACCTGAATTTACCAGGCGTTATCGACAGATCAGTAGGAAAAAGTGAAGGGCTACTTTCTGCACATGCCACGGTCAGTGTGAACCGCCGTGACTTGACACAAAGCTGGCCAACCAAGATGTAGCTACAAACAAAACTGAGTTAAATGGTTCCAGTCTGCCGTGTATACGGGTAAGAGTCTAGCTACATTTTCGAGATAAGTTTCTAATTTTGTCAAAAAGTCATTTTTATTGCAAGTTACAGCATACTGTTAGTTAGCTAGCAAACTTTGGCTTGCTGGCTCACTAGCTAACTTTACGCGTGTATGATCTGTGTAGTAATATTATTTGAAATCAGAAATCCATTTGCATTGCTAGATATAGCCTAATCTTATCTAGTTATCATTGAACCTACAGTGAGGGAAAAAAGTATTTGATCCCCTGCTGATTTTGTACGTTTGACCACTGACAAAGACATGATCAGTCTATAATTTTAATGGTAGGTTTATTTGAACAGTGAGAGACAGAATAACAAAAAAATCCAGAAAAACGCATGTAAAAAAAATGTTATAAATTGATTTGCATTTTAATGAGGGAAATAAGTATTTGACCCCTCTGCAAAACATGACTTAGTACTTGGTGGCAAAACCCTCGTTGGCAATCACAGAGGTCAGACGTTTCTTGTAGTTGGCCACCAGGTTTGCACACATCTCAGGAGGGAATTTGTTCCACTCCTCTTTGCAGATCTTCTCCAAGTCATTAAGGTTTCGAGGCTGACGTTTGGCAACTCGAACCTTCAGCTCCCTCCACAGATTTTCTATGTGATTAAGGTCTGGAGACTGGCTAGGCCACTCCAGGACCTTAATGTGCTTCTTCTTGTGCCACTCCTTTGTTGCCTTGGCCGTGTGTTTTGGGTCATTGTCATGCTGGAATATCCATCCACGACCCATTTGCAATGCCCTGGCTGAGGGAAGGAGGTTCTCACCCAAGATTTGACAGTACATGGCCCCGTCCATCGTTCCTTTGATGCAGTGAAGTTGTCCTGTCCCCTTAGCAGAAAAACACCCCCAAAGCATAATGTTTCCACCTCCACGTTTGACGGTGGGGATGGTGTTCTTGGGGTCATAGGCAGCATTCCTCCTCCTCCAAACACGGCGAGTTGAGTTGATGCCAAAGAGCTCCATTTTGGTCTCATCTGACCACAACACTTTCACCCAGTTCTCCTCTGAATCATTCAGATGTTCATTGGCAAACTTCAGACGGCCCTGTATATGTGCTTTCTTGAGCAGGGGAACCTTGCGGGCGCTGCAGGATTTCAGTCCTTCACGGCGTAGTGTGTTACCAATTGTTTTCTTGGTGACTATGGTCCCAGCTGCCTTGAGATCATTGACAAGATCCTCCCGTGTAGTTCTGGGCTGATTCCTCACCGTTCTCATGATCATTGTAACTCCACGAGGTGAGATCTTGCATGTAGCCCCAGGCCGAGGGAGATTGACAGTTATTTTTTGTTTCTTCCATTTGCGAATAATCGCACCAACTGTTGTCACCTTCTCACCAAGCTGCTTGGCGATGGTCTTGTAGCCCATTCCAGCCTTGTGTAGGTCTACAATCTTGTCCCTGACATCCTTGGAGAGCTCTTTGGTCTTGGCCATGGTGGAGAGTTTGGAATCTGATTGATTGATTGCTTCTGTGGACAGGTGTCTTTTATACAGGTAACAAGCTGAGATTAGGAGCACCTTTAAGAGTGTGCTCCTAATCTCAGCTCGTTACCTGTATAAAAGACACCTGGGAGCCAGAAATCTTTCTGATTGGGTCAAATACTTATTTCCCTCATTAAAATGCAAATCAATTTATACAATTTTTGACATGCGTTTTTCTGGATTTTTTTGTTTGTTATTCTGTCTCTCACTGTTCAAATAAACCTACCATTAAAATTATAGACTGATCATGTCTTTGTCAGTGGGCAAACGTACAAAATCAGCAGGGGATCAAATACTTTTTTCCCCTCACTGTAGTTTGTTAGCTTTAGCTACCTACAGATTCATACTACAGCTATGACAATGTTTGTATTGGTAGTAGTATGAGTTGGGGTTAGCTAGCTACGTCTAAACAAGAGACTCCACTTCGGCCGGATCATTACATGACCCATCAAATTAGCAGGTGTGTCTGGGGGTGATTACGGTCATCGATTGTATTTCATGAACATGTGTACATGTCCAGATAATATTCACCCATCCACTTAGCGAGATGTGGGTGAGGTGTGGTTATAGCATTTCCTTCACATCAATTTAGACAAGTGTGTCATCTAATAATGATAAAATATTTTTGATATTGCTACTATGCAAGTACCATCACTGTACCGTTTACACCTTCTGTATCCTGTGCATGTGACAAATAAACTTAGATTTGATATAGCATGTGTTTACCACATGGCCTCACATGTGAATCCTTAAAGTGATGGGTGGGGCTAAGGCTTAGGAGGGTGTTAACGATGCTGAATGGGTGTAGACAAAGAAGAGCTCTCCAGTAGGTGTACCAAAACATTCAAGGGCCATTTTCTCAAAAGTGGGGTTACAAGTTTATCAATTTTCAAAGCAGAATTACTTTCCCCATTGCTCCTCAACTGTAGTGTATGATATACCATTTTTTTAGCTCTGAGTCTGTACTTTTATCCAAAGTAAAAAATAAAGAAAATTCAAATGTTTACATTTACATTTTACGTCATTTAGCAGACGCTCTTATCCAGAGCGACTTACAGGAGCAATTAGGGTTAAGTGCCTTGCTCAAGGGCACATCGACAGATTTTTCACCTAGTTGGCTCGGGGATTAGAACCAGCGACCTTTCGGTTACTGGCACAACGCTCTTAACCACTAAGCTACCTGCCACCCCAATACCAGCAACAAATGTTGCTACATAAGACCGAATTGAGGCTGTCGGTCACATACAGTGGGGGAAAAAAGTATTTAGTCAGCCACCAATTGTGCAAGTTCTCCCACTTAAAAAGATGAGAGACGCCTGTAATTTTCATCATAAGTACACGTCAACTATGATAGACAAATTCAGAATTTTTTCTCTCCAGAAAATCACATTGTAGGATTTTTAATGAATTTATTTGCAAATTATGGTGGAAAATAAGTATTTGATCACCTACAAACAAGCAAGATTTCTGGCTCTCACAGACCTGTAACAACTTCTTTAAGAGGCTCCTCTGTCCTCCACTCGTTACCTGTATTAATGGCACCTGTTTGAACTTGTTATCAGTATAAAAGACACCTGTCCACAACCTCAAACAGTCACACTCCAAACTCCACTATGGCCAAGACCAAAGAGCTGTCAAAGGACACCAGAAACAAAATTGTAGACCTGCACCAGGCTGGGAAGACTGAATCTGCAATAGGTAAGCAGGTTGGTTTGAAGAAATCAACTGTGGGAGCAATTATTAGGAAATGGAAGACATACAAGACCACTGATAATCTCCCTCGATCTGGGGCTCCACGCAAGATCTCACCCCGTGGGGTCAAAATGATCACAAGAACAGTGAGCAAAAATCCCAGAACCACACGGGGGGGACCTAGTGAATGACCTGCAGAGATCTGGGACCAAAGTAACAAAGCCTACCATCAGTAACACACTACGCCGCCAGGGACTCAAATCCTGCAGTGCCAGACGTGTCCCCCCTGCTTAAGCCAGTACATGTCCAGGCCCGTCTGAAGTTTGCTAGAGTGCATTTGGATGATCCAGAAGAGGACTGGGAGAATGTCATATGGTCAGATGAAACCAAAATAGAACTTTTTGGTAAAAACTCAACTCGTCGTGTTTGGGGGACAAAGAATGCTGAGTTGCATCCAAAGAACACCATACCTACTGTGAAGCATGGGGGTGGAAACATCATACTTTGGGGCTGTTTTTCTGCAAAGGGACCAGGACGACTGATCCGTGTAAAGGAAGGGCATTGAAGCAAGGGCATTGAAGATGAAACGTGGCTGGGTCTTTCAGCATGACAATGATCCCAAACACACCGCCCGGGCAACGAAGGAGTGGCTTCGTAAGAAGCATTTCAAGGTCCTGGAGTGGCCTAGCTAGTCTCCAGATCTCAACCACATAGAAAATCTTTGGAGGGAGTTGAAAGTCCATGTTGCCCAGCGACAGCCCCAAAACATCACTGCTCTAGAGGAGATCTGCATGGAGGAATGGGCCAAAATACCAGCAACAGTGTGTGAAAACCTTGTGAAGACTTACAGAAAACGTTTGACCTGTGTCATTGCCAACAAAGGGTATATAACAAAGTATTGAGAAACTTTTGTTATTGACCAAATACTTATTTTCCACCATAATTTGCAAATAAATTCATTAAAAATCCTACAATGTGATTTCCTGGAATTTTCTCTCTCATTTTGTCTGTCATAGTTGACGTGTACCTATGATGAAAATTACAGGCCTCTCTCATCTTTTTAAGTGGGAGAACTTGCACAATTGGTGGCTGACTAAATACTTTTTTCCCCTACTGTATGTAGACACTGGTATTGTGCTGGAGATAATGAACCTGAGGTTGAAAAGTGGTGGAGTTGCCCTTTAACCCCCACAAAGTGAAACCACTAGGAAGCAGCATCCAGAGCCATGCAGACTAGGGTGAAGTTACCAGACACTGATGTAAGGTCAGTTTTGTATGTTTCCTCCCTGACGGTTACTGTTAGGATTGGGGGAAGGTTAGCTGATCCTAGATCTGGGCCTAAGGGCAACTTCTACCCAGATCAATTACTCGCATTCCTAAGATCATTACCCTCTATTCACCAAGACACACACACACACAAACAACGGTCATCACAATTGTTAAAAGGTTTTAAAAACAATTCCAATAAATGCAACAGTTGGACAATGGATGAAGAAATCCTTCAGATATTGACCAAACGAATGGAGTTCAGGGATTTTGGTGGGAATTCAGGTATTCCATTTATTGTCAAATTTCACTTTTGTTTTCTTAGAATGCACTCATATAAACATGTTCTAAAAGGTATCAGGTATTTTAATAAATATTTAGTGCTAAAGTAAAGACAATTATATGTGCCTCATTTGCGTAAATACATGTGGGTGTATTTGCATATATGAATAAATTAACATAAAGAGGTGGAGCAGGGCTGCAACCACCAAAAATGTATTCCGTCTAGGCCTACCTGTTCTCACCTGTGCTGTCTAGACTTCCTAATTAATTATAGTTGTTGTCATGTTCTCTTGTATAAATCAACAAAATGTGTCAACAGCAGGATACCTTCAGCTTAAAAACCAACAGCTTGGGTCTAGATTACACCTGTATACATACTTTACATTGTGAGATCAGACATCATATCATTATAATCCAAGTGTTCATTTTCAGAAGTTGCTTATATTTCAGTGCATCTAACTTGTAAATATTAAAAACTGTATTAAATTATTACTTTATTTCAATTTCCCCCCAAAAATGAACACCCCATCAAAATAAAGTTATATTTTCTTTCTTGTGATGTAAGTATCGAGCCAATGCGTTACATCCCCGACGACGCTTTAGCGTTCTTATAGATGCAATGGAAAGACAATGTATTCCATTGAGCCCATTTCAGCCGTTACCGAGGTGTGTTTGACAGGTCATTACAAACATTTCCACCGCCGTAACGTAAACGGAAGAAATGACAGGCACAAGAAAGAGCATGAAATAACCACAGGGGTGAAATGAAAGCAATCAATACAGCGAGGTTTAAGTGACAAGTGGATTTTGCACCCCTCAAAACACAGGAAATAGATCGCTGAAAAAGACAGATCCTCAGGTGGGCCACACACACACAGCTCTGATCTAGTTCGACGCCAAGTTCTCTGCTGCAGAATTCAGCCCTCAAGGTTGTGTTGAGCAGAGAGAGAGAGAGGGGGGAGAGGAGAGAGAGGAGAGAGAAAGAAAGAGAGAGAGAGAGAGGATTGAGACAGAGGAGAGAGAGAGGGTCGAGACAGAGGAGAGAGGGGTGGAGAGAGAGAGGAGAGACAGAGGAGAGAGCGAGACAGAGAGAGAAGTGTGTCTGTAGTACGTACTTGATGACCTGGAACAGGGTCCTGTAGAGCTGAGTAAAGATCTCATTGCTGTCCTCCAGCTCAAAGCAGATGTTATAGGACTTCACCCACGCTATGTTCTACACAGAGATAGAGAGGTTAACAATGCTGCATTACACACACACAATGTTCTACACAGAGAGAGGAAGAGGTTAACACTATACAGAGAGAGAGAGAGAGAGGAAGAGGTTAACACTATACAGAGAGAGAGAGAGGAAGAGGTTAACACTATAAAGAGAGAGAGAGGAAGAGGTTAACACTATACAGAGAGAGAGAGAGAGGAAGAGGTTAACACTATACAGAGAGAGAGAGGAAGAGGTTAACACTATACAGAGAGAGAGAGGAAGAGGTTAACACTATAAAGAGAGAGAGAGGAAGAGGTTAACACTATACAGAGAGAGAGGAAGAGGTTAACACTATACAGAGAGAGAGAGAGAGAGGAAGAGGTTAACACTATACAGAGAGAGAGGAAGAGGTTAACACTATACAGAGAGAGAGGAAGAGGTTAACACTATACAGAGAGAGAGAGGAAGAGGTTAACACTATACAGAGAGAGAGAGAGGAAGAGGTTAACACTATACAGAGAGAGAGGAAGAGGTTAACACTATACAGAGAGATAGAGGAAGAGGTTAACACTATACAGAGATAGAGGAAGAGGTTAACACTATACAGAGAGAGAGAGATAGAGGAAGAGGTTAACACTATACAGAGAGAGAGAGAGAGGGGAAGAGGTTAACACTATACAGAGAGATAGAGGAAGAGGTTAACACTATACAGAGAGATATATTATATATATATTATACATTTTCCACCTCTGACTGATCTCACTCTGTGCATCTTAATAATCATCAATGATCACTGGCTGATGAAAACCTCATAACACAATTAGCAAATTATTTTGTATTGCTTTAAATGCCTGAAAAGTAACTCCCCTCAATGTACTCTTAACATTTCATGACTCTAGGAACAAGAAAATGTATTCAAAATAGCTTCTGAAGTTTCATAATGATATGTTTGTTAAATGGGAAAATAGTCATTTTAACAAGTTCCTGAAAAGTGTATATTTAGGAAATAAGAGGTTTTCATCAGACAGCGACGATATGTAACGTGCAGTACACAGACACGAACACACCTCCAGCAGGTAGAAGTATCTGTTGAACTGAGCACTCTTGGTGTCCTCCAGTCCTTTCAGCTGACGAGTGATGAACATGAATATATCCTGAAAATAACACATTAGCAACCATGAACACACAACCATCAATAACCATTTGAAGCGGTCCACAAACGAGGCATGGATGTGTTACTTTAGGCTCACTAATTATAGCTAAAGACAGAGTGAAGAGGCTAGGCTAGCCTTATGGTCTGTGGCGATCTCAATTGGCAAGAGAAAAGTTGTCGTCAGTAGAAAAGGCATCGTTAGGTAGTCACAACACAGTTAGGTCTAGGTTAGATTCTGACCTTGAGTTTGTCAGGTGAGGTTATACTAACTAGTTAGCCTATTAGTTGTACTATGGTTAGATCTAGTTTAGGGTAGGTTCTGACCTTCAGTTTTTCAGTAGATTATAGAGCGATTCCACGCCAGCGGAAAATATTTTTGGGATCTCCGATTGTTCTGGCAATTCTCACATAGAAACTTAAAAAATCGGAAGGAAGGATGTTTAACATGCTTTTCACATTTGCATCACAAACCATTTTTGAGAATATCATGACGAAAATTGGCCATTTTAGGCCCTTTTTCAGACCTATACATGCCTCCTGTAAGACCTTATGATGTGTAAACCTTACATGATACAGACAACATCTTGGCGTCAAAAAATATATAGACTAGTCGTCTTTTCTTTCGACCAACCGATAGGTCAACATTTTAAAACATATTTTTCCATATATAGACGCCCTATGTTTGAATAAAATAAACTATACACAGTGCATTTGGAAAGTATTCAGGCCACTTCACTTTTTCCAAACTTTGTTACGTTACAGACTTATTCTAACATGGATTAAATAAAAACATTTCCTCATCAATCTACACACAATACCCCATAATGACAAAGCAAAAACAGGTTTTAAAAAAACAGAAATATCTTATTTAGATAAGTACTCAGACCCTTTGCAATGAGACTCGAAATTGAGCTCAGGTGCATCCTATTTCCATTGATCATCCTTGAGATGTTTCTACATCTTGATTGGAGTCCACCTGTGGTAAATTCAATTAATTGGACATGATTTGGAAAGGCACACACCTGTCTATATAAGGTCCCACAGTTAACAGTGCATGTCAGAGCAAAAACCAAGCCATTAGGTCAAAGGAATTGTCAGTAGAGCTCAGAGACAGGATTGTGTCGAGGCACAGATCTGGGGAAGGGTACTAGAACATTTCTGCAGCATTGAAGGTCCCGAAGAACACAGTGGCCTCCATCATTCTTAAATGGAAGAAGTTTGGAACCACCAAGACTCTTCCTAGAACTAACCGCCCTGACAAACTGAGCAATCGGGGGAGAAGGGCCTTGGTCAGGGAGGTGACCAAGAACCCGATGGTCACTCTGACAGAGCTCCAGAGTTCCTCTGTGGAGATGGGAGAACCTTCCAGAAGGACAACCATCTCTGCAGCACTCCACCAATCAGGCTCTTATGGTAGAGTGGCCAGACGGAAGCCACTCCTCAGTAAAAGGCACATTACAGCCCACTTGGAGTTTGCCAAAAGGCACCTAAAGACTCTCAAACCATGAGAAACAAGATTCTGATGAAACCAAGATTGAACTCTTTAGCCTGAGTGCCAAACTTCACGTCTGGAGGAAAGCTGGCACCATCCCTACGGTGAAGCATGGTGGTGGCAGCATCATGCTGTGGGGATGTTTTTCAGCGGCAAGGACTGGGAGACTAGTCAGGATCAAGGGAAAGATGAACGGAGCAAAGTAAAGAGAGATCCTTGATGAAAACCTGCTCCAGAGCGCTCAGGACCTCAGACTGGGGCGAAGATTCACCTTCCAACAGGACAACGACCCTAAGCACACAGCCAAGACAACGCAGGAGTGGCTTCGGGACAAGTCTCTGAATGTGCTTGAGTGGCCCAGCCAGAACCCGGACTTGAACCCGATCGAACATCTCTGGAGGTACCTAAAATATCTGTGCAGCGACTCTCCCCATCCAACCTGACAGAGCTTGAGAGGATCTGCAGAGAAGAATGGGAGAAACGCCCCAAAGACAGGTGTGCCAAGCTTGTAGCATCATACCCAAGAAGACTTGAGGCTGTAATCGCTGCCAAAAGGTGCTTCAACAAAGTACTGAGTAAAGGGTCTGAATACTTATGTAAATGGGGTCCCCTGTAGCTCAGTTGGTAGAGCAAGGCGCTTGCAACGCCAGGGTTGTGGGTTCGTTTCCCACGGGGGGCCAGTATGAAAAATGTATGCACTCTAACTGTAAGTCGCTCTGGATAAGAGCGTCTGCTAAATTACTAAAATGTAAATGTGATATTTCAGTTTTTAAAAACCTGTTTTTGCTTTACATTATGGGGTACTGTGTGTAGATTGATGAGGGGAAAAAACAATGTAATCCATTTTAGAATAAGGCTGTAACGTAACAAAATGTGGAAAAAGTCAAGGGGTCTGAATACTTTCCGAATGCGCTCTCTGCAGGCTACAGCACTGCGCTAAAAAATTAAGACAAATTACTAAAGAGGGCGCCAAAGATCAATATAGCCTAACCAGAAGAAAAGAACCCTCCTCCTCCTTCCGCTGCCCGCTGCTGCTGGCCTTCGTGTTACGCTCCTGAAGTACACCAGCGGTCTGCAACCTTTTTCCATTTGGGTGCCAAGTTATCGTACCTACGTGCCAGTTATGATTTTCATATGTCCTCAGAGTTTCCCGTGACAGTGATCTCCGGACAGACAGACACTGCTGTAGGCTATTTTGCGCAAGGGATAAGAAGTTGTCAGGTAGGCCTATTTTATGACATTTCCACCGGATCAGAGCGTGACATTTTTTCCCCCTTTCATGCCGAGTTGTAATCGAAAGGGAGAGAGCTGGAAATATTTTTCAAATAGGCTACGTTGAGGAACTGTCATTCTCAATGGACGTAAAAACAGACTTTGTTTACTTTGCTGTTTGATGCGAAGAAACAATTACTTTGAGAAGCTTCACCGTGATGGTGAGTTAAGACAAATCAGAAAATATAAGCCTACATTTGCGCGCAGGCCAGGTAGACTAGTCCTACTTCTATGCATAATCAGGTGTGTGTCCTTAATCAAGATTGACAGGATAAATAATAAATTGACAACTCGTAAATGGAATGAAATAAACCAAAACTTTTGTAACCAACAACCTGTCCACTCCTACGATGACAACGGTAAGACTGTAATAATAATATTGAATGCATTAACAGAAATTACCGTAACCAAACCAACATAATAGATGATAAATGATGGGAATTAATGGTAAATGTACTACTGGTAACACTGGTGTGCCCAGGCCTCCATAACGGATTAGTGACATAATATCCATAATATAATTATTTGCCACCGCTCGACTAAATCAATCTTGGCCGATCAACAGCCTATCGACCAAACAATCGACCAGTCGACTAAATGTGGTCAGCCCTAGTATCATTAAACTCCTTATAGCGTGCTCTAAGATATGGAGTATGTATAGATTCTGAAATACACATTTTTCACATTCATTTATTCAACGTTAAAAATATTAATATTTCAAAACGACCCTATTGATTTAGCTTTTATTTAAAAAAATTATATTCATTTTGTTTGTAACAATTTACTCTTCAAACACGTAACATTTCCAGATGGGCTCTCTGGTACTTTTAATGATATGACCCTTTTTATACATAGAAATTGACACTATGGGTCAATTAACCAATCACAGCCCTCCGTTAGGATTGCACATTCAGCAAGTCACCAGCAGAGGGAGTTCCCTTTGAACCCTTTTTCCCATTCACTGTGTTGGTGGTGCTCATAACATTTATCGTAACTTCAGAATTAGCAAAGAGCCCACTCTGGAAATGTGATGTACTTGTAGAGTATTTTGTTCCAAACAATGTCTTAAAATGAACAAAATCAAAAAGTGTAGTTTTGAAATATTAATATATTTTTTGAAATATTAAATGAATGAATGTGATTTTATTTTTGATCTATACATACTCCATGTGTTAGAGCACACTATAAGGAGTATAATGACACCAAGATGTTGTCTGTATCATGTACGGTTTACGGATCATAGGGTCTTACATGTATGGGCCTAAAATGGCCACTTGCATCATGATTTTCTCAAAAACGGTTTGTAATGAAACTGTAAAAAGCATTTCAAACATTCTTCCTCCCAATGAAGTTTCTATGTTAAAATTGCCAGAACAATCGATACACCACAAATATTTATTCCTCCCACTGGTGTGGAATTGCCCTATAGTTATATCGAGGTTATCTACAGCTTGTCGGGTGATGTGTATGGAGGTTTACCTTCAGTTTATCAGGTGATGTGTAGGGGGCCTCTGGTGCGTAGATCCTGAAGATGTCGGCAAGGCAGCAGGCCACTAGGAGGCGTACGTCCTTGTCAGGGTGCTTCAGGAAGAAGTCCGACGCCAGATGGAGTGCCAGGTTCAGGTACAACTCCTTCTCCTCCTCACTGTCCTGGTCCATGTCCATGAACGTTTTCACCACCATCTACAGATCGAGAGAAAGATGTTGATTAATTGATAGACTTGACAGTCTTGATCCGTGTCCATGAACATCTTCACCATCCTCACAATCAATCAGATAGTCAATCAATAAAATCTCAGTCAATCTTTATTAGCCTATATAAGGCTTCTTCATGGTCCATCTAGAGCAGGGACCACAAATTCAAAAGTTCAACTGAAAAAAAATAAAGATGTCCAAGAACACATCCTTACGGAACTCAAGGAGTATAATAACAGACAGTATAATAATAATAATAATAATAATAATAAGGCTATAGCAGGGCTGTTCAATTGCCAGAACACTAGTTTTTTTCTTCTTCTTGGTAGCTAATTGCACTCATCTCGTGTCCCAGGTCTGAATCGGGTCCCTGATTAGAAGGAGATGATGAATTGATGATGTTTTGCCCTCCAGGAGCGGAATTGAACAGTCCTGGCTAGAGGGCTGTATATATAGGAATTGAACAGTCCTGGCTAGAGGGCTGTATATATAGGAATTGAACAGTCCTGGCTAGAGGGCTGTATATATAGGAATTGAACAGTCCTGGCTAGAGGGCTGTATATATAGGAATTGAACAGTCCTGGCTAGAGGGCTGTATATATAGGAATTGAACAGTCCTGGCTAGAGGGCTGTATATAGGGAATTGAACAGTCCTGGCTAGAGGGCTGTATATATAGGAATTGAACAGTCCTGGCTAGAGGGCTGTATATATAGGAATTGAACAGTCCTGGCTAGAGGGCTGTATATATAGGAATTGAACAGTCCTGGCTAGAGGGCTGTATATATAGGAATTGAACAGTCCTGGCTAGAGGGCTGTATATATAGGAATTGAACAGTCCTGGCTAGAGGGCTGTATATATAGGAATTGAACAGTCCTGGCTAGAGGGCTGTATATATAGGAATTGAACAGTCCTGGCTAGAGGGCTGTATATATAGGAATTGAACAGTCCTGGCTAGAGGGCTGTATATATAGGAATTGAACAGTCCTGGCTAGAGGGCTGTATATATAGGAATTGAACAGTCCTGGCTAGAGGGCTGTATATATAGGAATTGAACAGTCCTGGCTAGAGGGCTGTATATATAGGAATTGAACAGTCCTGGCTAGAGGGCTGTATATATAGGAATTGAACAGTCCTGGCTAGAGGGCTGTATATATAGGAATTGAACAGTCCTGGCTAGAGGGCTGTATATATAGGAATTGAACAGTCCTGGCTAGAGGGCTGTATATATAGGAATTGAACAGTCCTGGCTAGAGGGCTGTATATATAGGAATTGAACAGTCCTGGCTAGAGGGCTGTATATATAGGAATTGAACAGTCCTGGCTAGAGGGCTGTATATATAGGAATTGAACAGTCCTGGCTATAGGGCTGTATATATAGGAATTGAACAGTCCTGGCTATAGGGCTGTATATATAGGAATTGAACAGTCCTGGCTATAGGGCTGTATATATAGGAATTGAACAGTCCTGGCTATAGGGCTGTATATAGGAATTGAACAGTCCTGGCTATAGGGCTGTATATATAGGAATTGAACAGTCCTGGCTATAGGGCTGTATATATAGGAATTGAACAGTCCTGGCTATAGGGCTGTATATATAGGAATTGAACAGTCCAGGCTATAGGGCTATAGGGCTGTATATATAGGAATTGAACAGTCCTGGCTATAGGGCTGTATATACAGGAATTGAACAGTCCTGGCTATAGGGCTGTATATATAGGAATTGAACAGTCCTGGCTAGAGGGCTGTATATATAGGAATTGAACAGTCCTGGCTATAGGGCTGTATATATAGGAATTGAACAGTCCTGGCTATAGGGCTGTATATATAGGAATTGAACAGTCCTGGCTATAGGGCTGTATATATAGGAATTGAACAGTCCTGGCTATAGGGCTGTATATATAGGAATTGAACAGTCCTGGCTATAGGGCTGTAGTAGGGCTAATAACTAGAGGCATTACTGACCTTGAGTCGGCAGAAGGGTGTGCGTGTGTGTGTGTGTGTGTGTGTGTGTGTGTGTGTGTGTGTGTGTGTGTGTGTGTGTGTGTGTGTGTGTGTGTGTGTGTGTGTGTGTGTGTGTGAGAGAGACTGACCTTGAGTCGGCGGACCATCTCCTCCTTGGAGATGTTGCTGGAGATCTCCTTGACCCCCGGAGGGTAGGTGATCTTCCCATCGGCCGCTCGAGACTTAGAGAGAGCCATTCTCCCAGCTCAGTACTCCTAAAGAGAGAGCGAGAGAGAGAGAGAGACTTAGAGAGAGCCATACTCCCAGCTCAGTACTCCTAAAGAGAGAGAGACTTAGAGAGAGCCATACTCCCAGCTCAGTACTCCTAAAGAGAGAGAGACTTAGAGAGAGCCATACTCCCAGCTCAGTACTCCTAAAGAGAGAGAGACTTAGAGAGAGCCATACTCCCAGCTCAGTACTCCTAAAGAGAGAGAGACTTAGAGAGAGCCATACTCCCAGCTCAGTACTCCTAAAGAGAGAGAGACTTAGAGAGAGCCATACTCCCAGCTCAGTATTCCTAAAGAGAGAGAGAGACTTAGAGAGAGAGACTTAGAGAGAGCCATACTCCCAGCTCAGTACTCCTAAAGAGAGAGAGACTTAGAGAGAGCCATACTCCCAGCTCAGTATTCCTAAAGAGAGAGAGAGAGAGCCATACTCCCAGCTCAGTATTCCTAAAGAGAGAGAGAGACTTAGAGAGAGAGAGACTTAGAGAGAGCCATACTCCCAGCTCAGTACTCCTAAAGAGAGAGAGACTTAGAGAGAGCCATACTCCCAGCTCAGTACTCCTAAAGAGAGTAGTTGCTGTTAGAAAGAGGGGGAATCTAAGTTTCTAATGGAAATGTTCATCTCTGTCACATATGGAACCGCTCACATCAGGTGCACTGTTTAGAACAGTGTTTTCCCGCTAAATTAAATTGACAAATTACATTTTATTAGCTTCTTCATTACAGGAGTTGCATGTTCAATAATATGCTATAGCCTTTTGACTGTAAGACGATAGACGTTGCCCATGGTTCCATAAAAATGTAATTTTGCTGATTCTATTTTTTTTTTTTTACCGTTTGTTGACCGTTAATGAGGATCGGTTAGTCGGCAGCAAAATGGACTGAAATTTGCATCCCTACTATACAGAGAGAGAACAAAAGAGAGAGAGAGAGAGATAAGGGGTCGCCTTAACACAGGATTCTTTTTTTTTCATGCAGAAAATGAAAGCTAAAAAACGCAGAAAAAATATCTTGCTGCGTTTCGTAAACGCAGATTTAAAATGCGTTCAAATAACTGCATTTTCAAAATGCAGACCATGAAGAAAAATCTGTGTTTTAAACCATCTCACTTAAGTTTTCTACTGAATTCATTTTTATTTTGCTTAGAAAGAATGTAGCCAGCTACATTTCCTAATGTTTTCCTTGAAGTTAATCTTTATTGTTGTTGTTGTTGTTGTTTGCTAAAACTACTGGAGAAAAATAACCATCGCCTCTTCCTCTTCCTCTTCCTCTCTGTCATCAGTCTGCTGACCAAAGCTCGTTAATGCACGGAGAAGTGCAACTGAAGCACAAAATTAGTCTGAAGTAACATAAAGAAGCATTTTAGATCTGGGTTTACAAAAACACGGCAGGATATTTCTTCTGCGTTGGCTTTTTTTCTGTGTGAAAAATGCAGAATTTTGCGTTAACGTGACCCATGACTATAAATATATCTGGGCAATTGGACAAACGAAAAGCTCTCTTTTTAAAAAAGCATATCGAAGAGGTTGAGAACAACAAATGGTACTCTTCTATAGAAATAGGTCATGCCTTTTGTTAAATAGCAGAAAACAGATCATTCAATTGACATTCATACAGGTTATAGACTATGGCGATATCCTCTAGATCAGTGGTCTTTCGGAGTCAAAATGCAAGCCGAGCTCTACCGCTCAGATCAAAAAAATAAACATTACTTAAAAAACCCTAAGCCTATGCAACATTAACCAATTAAAAACAGTTCAAGTGTATGTATGTGTGTATGTTTGTGCGTTCAATTAAAAACAATTCTGTATCAATGAGGTTTGTAGTAAGCTATAGGCCCAACACATTATCACTGCATATTGGCTATTCTTGAATTGTCCTGCCAATGTTGTTCTTCTCTGACCATTTTTTTATATATAAAAAAATGTACATTTATGATCCCACTGGTAATATATAATTTGTTATATTACTTCTGAGGCACAACTAAGTGAGCATTATATGTACAGTTGGAAGTCGGAAGTTTACATACACCTTAGCCAAATACAATTAAACTCAGTTTTTCACAATTCCTGACATTTAATCCCCGTAAAAATTCCCTGGTTTAGGTCAGTTAGGATCACCACTTTATTTTAAGAACGTGAAATGTCTGAATAATAGTAGAAAGAATGATTTATTTCAGCTTTTATTTCTTTCATCACATTCCCAGTGGGTCAGAAGTTTACATACACTCAATTAGTATTTGGTAGCATTGCCTTTAAATTGTTTAACTTGGGTCAAACGTTTCAGGTAGCCTTCCACAAGCTTCCCACAATAAATTGGGTGAATTTTGGCCCATTCCTCCTGACGGAGCTGGTGTAACTGAGTCAGGTTTGTAGGACTCCTTGCTTGCACACGCTTTTTCAGTTCTGCCCACAAAATGTTCTATAGAATTGAGGTCAGGGCTTTGTGATGGCCACTCCAATACCTTGACTTTGTTGTCCTTAAGCCATTTTGCCACAACTTTGGAAGTATGCTTGGGGTCATTGTCCATTTGGAAGACCCATTTGCGACCAAGCTTCAATATATCCACATAATTTTCCTTCCTCATTATGCCATCTATTTTGTGAAGCGCACCAGTCCCTCCTGCAGCAAAGCACCCCCACAGCATGATGCTGCCACCCCCGTGCTTCATGATTGGGATGGTGTTGTTCGGCTTGCAAGCCCCCCCCTTTTTCCTCCAAACATAACGATTGTCATTATGGCCAAACAGTTCTATTTTTGTTTCATCAGACCAGAGGACACAAAAAGTAAGATCTTTGTCCCCACGTGCAGTTGCAAACCGTAGTCTGGCTTTTTTATGGCGGTTTTGGAGCAGTGGCTTCTTCCTTGCTGAGCGGCCTTTCAGGTTATGTCGATATAGGACTAGTTTTACTGTGGATATAGATACTTTTGTACCCGTTTCCTCCAGCATCTTCACAAGGTCCTTTGCTGTTGTTCTGGGATTGATTTGGACTTTTCGCACCAAAGTATGTTAAATCTCGAGGAGACAGAACGCGTCTCCTTCCTGAGCGGTATGACGGCCGCCGCTCACCCGACTCAACATCCCTGTCCCTCCCTCCGCTGAGAAATGGGGACACAGTCTTCCAGCTGACTGTGAAACTCAAGGTCGCACCGCATTACTTCTGCCTCATGCACCAATTCATGTTGTTACTCCTATGACCAGAGAAAGTGAAATATTCCTCGATGTTAAAAAAGACAAGCCGCTTATAATAACAACGCAAGCTTATCGGAACACTTGGGCTAATAAAAGTTTTGAACAAAGTGTTGACAGTGCTTAAAAACAACTGAAAACATTCAATTTGTTTAACACTTTTTTGGTTACTACATGATTCCATGTGTGTTATTTCATAGTTGTGATGTCTTCACTATTATTCTACAATGTATTTTTTTTATTTAAATAAACAATAATAATAATAATAATAATAATAATAATAATAATAAGCCATTTAGCAGACGCTTTTATCCAAAGGGACTTACAGTCATGCGTGCATACATTTTTGTGTATGGGTGGTCCCGGGGATCGAACCCACTACCTTGGCGTTACAAGCGCCGTGCTCTACCAGCTGAGCTACAGAGGACCACAAACAAAAACCCTTGAATGAGTAGGTGTGTCCAAACTTGACTGTTACAGTACATATTTTTTACTGCACCTAGACACCCGTCTGATTTGCGCCCATCTCAGTGAACTAATCCATTGGGGAGGACGCAGTCCTAGAAGAAGGGCAGTGTGGCTAAGATGCACAATGCACGTCTCTCTCCAGAATGCGCTCTCTCCTGCCAATTTGTGCAGATTCATTGTTTCATAACTTCATTGTGTGAATTGTTTGCGTTTTGATTGTCTATCGATTCCTCCATGACATATATCACAAGTAGCGCATTTGCCGTTAATTCCTAATCTACAATATTTATTTGGTTATGGTAAGTTCTGTTAATGCATTCAATTATTCCAGTCTTTTTCTCATTGTCAGAGTGGACACATTGTTTGGAGAGCGCACAACCTATTAAACTATTAACCATTAACTTAACCAACTTATGCTACACTTGTGAGAAACAAGTTTTGGTTTATTTCATTCCATTTACCAGTTTTTGTCAATTTATTCATTGTCTTTTGTTTGTTTGCTCCTGTCAATGTTGAGTAAGGACAAGCACCTGATTACGCATAGAACTAAGCCTATAGGCTGCCTGGCCTGCGCGCAAATATAGGCATACAAATGTGCCCATTTGGGGATCTGATAGTATTTCTGATTGGCTTAACGCACCACCACTAATGACCTGTGGAGCTTCTCAAAGTAATGTTTTCTTCACCTCAAAACAGCAAGCAAATGAAGTCGTTTTTTTTTTTTTTTTACATCCGTTGAGAATGACAATAGTTCAATGTATTTGGAAAAATCTTTCCAGCTCTCTCCCTTTCGATAACCACTCAGCGTGAAAGGGTTTAGTGGTTAAGAGCGCTGTGCCAGTAACCGAAAGGTCGCTGCTTCTAATCCCTGAGCCGACTAGGTGAAAAATCTGTCGATGTGCCCTTGAGCAAGGCACTTAACCCTAATTGCTCCTGTAAGTCGCTCTGGATAAGAGTGTCTGCTAAATGTATATATATAAAAAATAAATAATAATAATAATCATGCTCCGATCCAGTGGAAAGGTCATCAAATACCCTTGGTCATATAGCCTAAAGCCGTGTCTGTCCCGAGCTCACTGGTGCTGGAAACTCTGAGGAACCAGAATATTTGATACAGTATTGCAAGTTTGCTGGCCTGACTCCAGTTGATAGTTGATACAATGTTTCCAATTCGTTGCATACACTGTGATTTAAAGGATATTTATTTTTATCACAACATTTTTACATAGATGGCAATAGAAGTTACTTTTTAGTTTTGTATCATTTTCATTTAGATTTGGATAGAATTTTGATTAACTGCATGACAGTGATTTTGAGATACAAAGACTTTATTATAAATGAAAATGTTCCACAAAAATGTGCATATGAAAACCATAACTGATAACAGATCAGTGAAAATTGTAAGAAATTGGTATTCCACATAAGAAAGGCTACACGAGGAGTCGGCAACCTATCACCGGGAACTTCAGGACAGTAACGGCAGAAGGCCACATGGCGTGGTCGGAAGATGGTCGGGTCAGGTTAGGTTTTTCCTTCTGGTTATGTTGATCTCTGGCTCCCTCGAGTCATGTGTGTGTTATTTCATCAAACAATGAGCTTAAAGCATCAGACCATCTCAATGCATATATAGTTGATTTTAATTTAAAAAAAACACATAGGGGTGTGTCTATATGGGAAAATGCACGTTTTGTCTACCAATCGATTGATCGAAAGAACAGACGACTTTCGGTTGACCAATTATTATGAGTTGTAATCATCTATATTTGTATGACGTTGTATTTATAAATTGTGTACATAAATTGCTCCGTGTAGAAGAGATCTTGGGACACCCTGCTAAAATAACAGTGATGGAAGAACAAAAAACTAGATCAGTGTTTCCCCTAGGATTATTTGGAGTGGGTGACAAACGATTTAAATTAATATAGGGGAAACCCTGGGACTGAGTGGAGAGATCGGGATTTTTTTTTAAAAACCTAGCACATTTCAAACTGGCTAAAAAAGGCCTAACCAATCCTATAAACCACCAAGGCAAAGAGTAGAGGAAACGCGACATCATCCAGCATAGCATCATGCTTGGAGAGTTCTGTGAAATATTGAATGAGGTAGGCTATTCTGAGTGACTGAGGTAATGGTACTTTGGACCATGGCTGCATCCCAAATGGCATCCCATTCCCTATAATACACCAAATGCCCATAGGGTCTGGTCAAAAGTAGTGCACTGTATAGGGAATAGGGTGACATTTGGGATGCATCCTGTGCGTCTGGGACGATAGCGCTCACCAGAGAATCCCTCTCTCCGGAGAAAAGGAGAGAAAGAATACATTTCAACCAATCCAATAAACGCAAAAGAGAAAATACACTGTCATACAAAATGTAATGCATGGAGAGCCTGTGAAACACTGAACCAGGTATTCAAAACTTAGAATTGTTCAATGGCTGAAGGATTGCAATATTTACCTGGAGCTAACCCTGCAGATAACATTACTGGGTGATCTGAAAAGTCATAGTCAATTGATCAATAATATAATAATACTTTTAGTAAAAATGTTTATTTTCAATTTACAATCTGTAGAAACAATGAGAATAGAAAGGTTCAGAACCTTTGTGAAACATCACAGTACAGTTGAAAAATATATGGCAAATAGAAATCCAATATGGATGGTGTTCAGAGATGGGAGGTGTTGAATGGAGCTGAAGGATGGGACTAATAACAACTAATAACAACAAGGTAACTAATGTAAAACATGCTGTGTCCATAATAAGTATATAGGTTATAGGTTGGGAGCTTTTGTGAAAGGGCACAGTTAGAAAGACATGGCATATAGAAGCAAACCGGTTGGGCATCATGAAAATGATCAGAGATGTTGAGAGTAGAGGAAGTTCAGGAGAAAAAACAAACAATATAGAACTATTGTAAAATAGACTGCGTCCATAAAATGTATATATTATGTATAAGCTGGAAGTAGAGGTCTAAGTATTGTTGTTCACTAGTTTACTCCAATTAGGGAAGGGGTGGTGGGGTTGGAAAGTAATAAAGGAACATATTTTTAAAAAAGGATATGCATGTATATATGTTATATATATATATATATATATATATATATATATATATATAGTGAGGGGAAAAAGTGTTTGATCCCCTGCTGATTTTGTTCGTTTGCCCACTGACAAAGACATGATCAGTCTATAATTTTAATGGTAGGTTTATTTGAACAGTGAGAGACAGAATAACAACAACAAAATCCAGAAAAACGCATGTCAAAAATGTTATGAATTGATTTGCATTTTAATGAGGGAAATAAGTATTTGACCCCTCTGCAAAACATGACTTAGTACTTGGTGGCAAAACCCTTGTTGGCAATCACAGAGGTCAGACGTTTCTTGTAGTTGGCCACCAGGTTTGCACACATCTCAGGAGGGATTTTGTCCCACTCCTCTTTGCAGATCTTCTCCAAGTCATTAAGGTTTCGAGGCTGACGTTTGGCAACTCGAACCTTCAGCCCCCCACACAGATTTTCTATGGGATTAAGGTCTGGAGACTGGCTAGGCCACTCCAGGACCTTAATGTGCTTGTTCTTGAGCCACTCCTTTGTTGCCTTGACTGTGTGTTTTGGGTCATTGTCATGCTGGAATACCCATCCATGACCCATTTTCAATGCCCTGGCTGAGGGAAGGAGGTTCTCACCGAAGATTTGACGGTACATGGCCCCGTCCATCGTCCCTTTGATGCGGTGAAGTTGTCCTGTCCCCTTAGCAGAAAAACACCCCCAAAGCATGTTTCCACCTCCATGTTTGACGGTGGGGATGGTGTTCTTGGGGTCATAGGCAGCATTCCTCCTCCTCCAAACACGGCGAGTTGAGTTGATGCCAAAGAGCTCCATTTTGGTCTCATCTGACCACAACACTTTCACCCAGTTCTCCTCTGAATCATTCAGACGTTCATTGGCAAACTTCAGACGGGCATGTATATGTGCTTTCTTGAGCAGGGCGACCTTGCGGGCGCTGCAGGATTTCAGTCCTTCACGGCGTAGTGTGTTACCAACTGTTTTCTTGGTGACTATGGTCCCAGCTGCCTTGAGATCATTGACAAGATCCTCCCGTGTAGTTCTGGGCTGATTCCTCAACGTTCTCATGATCATTGCAACTCCACGAGGTGATATCTTGCATGGAACCACAGGCCGAGGGAGATTGACAGTTATTTTTTGTTTCTTCAATTTGCGAATAATCGCACCAACTGTTGTCACCTTCTCACCAAGCTGCTTGCCGATGGTCTTGTAGCCCATTCCAGCCTTGTGTAGGTCTACAATCTTGTCCCTGACATACTTGGAGAGCTCTTTGGTCTTGGCCATGGTGGAGAGTTTGGAATCTGATTGATTGATTGCTTCTGTGGACAGGTGTCTTTTATTCAGGTAACAAACTGAGATTAGGAGCACTCCCTTTAAGAGTGTGCTCCTAATCTCAGCTCGTTACCTGTATAAAAGACACCTGGGAGCCAGAAATATTTCTGATTGAGAGGGCGTCAAATACTTATTTCCCTCATTAAAATGCAAATCAATTTATAACATTTTTGACATGCGTTTCTCTGGATTTTTTTGTTGTTATTCTGTCTCTCACTGTTCAAATAAACCTACCATTAAAATTATAGACTGATCATTTCTTTATCAGTGGGCAAATGTACAAAATCAGCAGGGGATCAAATACTTCTCCCTCACTGTATGTAATATATATATATATATATACACACAAAAATATATATATGGGGGATTGGAAGTGATGCAGACAATTACATTGAAAGTTACAATCTATCCGCAATATTAAAGCTGATCTACCCCCTAAAAAAAATTATAAAAAATACTTTAAAAAAAACACTGAACCAGGTAGGCTATTCTGAGTGTGAGGTAATGGTATTTTGGACAGTGTGTCTAGGCTGGTAGTGCTCGCCAGAAAATCCCTGTCCTCTTTCACACTCCCATTCCATTATCCAGACTAGGGGTGTGAACGTTAAAACGAAATTTGGTCGCCTTAACGTTAAGAAAAATTCCTATCGGAAAACAGTTTTGTTTTGTCCCCCCCCCACCACAAAATTAAAATCACAGTGCAGCTGGCTCGCCTGCTTTCTGTTTACGAATGATGCGAAGCAGTGTGTTCAGTCTTCAGTCTGCTTCGTGTAGAACATCCTAGCCTATTCATTGATGATAGGCCCTGCTTTACTGTGGTCCTCTGTAGCTCAGCTGGTAGAGCACGGCGCTTGTAACACCAAGGTAGTGGGTTCGATCCCCGGGACCACCCATACACAAAAATGTATGCACGCATGACTGTAAGTTGCTTTGGATAAAAGCGTCTGCTAAATGGCATATTATTATTATTACTTAAATTGTGAGACGTTGCAAGCCAAGAAATGGCTAAATACAGCATTCCATTGAGAGTACAGCTTTTGCTTGCCGATAGATAGGCCTAGTGCATGGTGGCTGACCTGCCTGTACTGTGCCCCTCCCCTTCTCTCGCAGTCCCTCACTAGCTCTCGCTATGAAAGATGCGATTGTTTGCGTTCTCAGAAGTACGCCAACTAATTGGTCTCCCTCGTTCCAAAAGGACTGCATTTTAGGAGTCGATTCCTAGCGCAATATGTTTTATTTTTACTAAATGTCTTGGTAAGTCACGGTATTTAACACATTTTAAAGTACTTTTTTTTTTTAGGAGAGTGATCTGCGCGCAGGCAGCAGGCAGGCAGGCTGCACAAGATTATTTGATAAACAGTTCTGGTGATGAACGTTAGTCCCGCTTCAGAAGCGGTATTCCTTTACAGACTAGTGAAATGCCCGTTAAGAGGCGCTTCAAAACTTTCGCCAGAGAGGGTTTCGTGTCGGAATTTAAAAAGCCGTAGTGTACCCTTACAAACAAACATGGCGTAGCCGAGGCGCTTTCGGTCATACATTCATAATAGGACCATTATTCTGCATTGTGAATTGATGTGGAATTTCATTATTTTTTTCTTACAATTTTAACGGAAAAACAATTTTTTTTAAAGTGCAGTTTAAACAGTATGCAAAATGTTACATTTGTCACCCTAATGCAGACTACGGAATGACGGTATGAAAATCTGGATACCGCCCAACCCTAATACAGTGGGGAAAAAAAGTATTTAGTCAGCCACCAATTGTGCAAGTTCTCCCACTTAAAAAGATGAGAGAGGCCTGTAATTTTCATCATAGGTACACGTCAACTATGACAGACAAAATGAGAAAAAAAATTCCAGAAAATCACATTGTAGGATTTTTAATAAATTTATTTGCAAATTATGGTGGAAAATAAGTATTTGGTCAATAACAAAAGTTTCTCAATACTTTGTTATATACCCTTTGTTGGCAATGACACAGGTCAAACGTTTTCTGTAAGTCTTCACAAGGTTTTCACACACTGTTGCTGGTATTTTGGCCCATTCCTCCATGCAGATATCCTCTAGAGCAGTGATGTTTTGGGGGCTGTCGCTGGGCAACACGGACTTTCAACTCCCTCCAAAGATTTTCTATGGGGTTGAGATCTGGAGACTGGCTAGGCCACTCCAGGACCTTGAAATGCTTCTTACGAAGCCACTCCTTCGTTGCCCGGGCGGTGTGTTTGGGATCATTGTCATGCTGAAAGACCCAGCCACGTTTCATCTTCAATGCCCTTGCTGATGGAAGGAGGTTTTCACTCAAAATCTCACGATACATGGCCCCATTCATTCTTTCCTTTACACGGATCAGTCGTCCTGGTCCCTTTGCAGAAAAACAGCCCCAAAGCATGATATTTCCACCACCATGCTTCACAGTAGGTATGGTGTTCTTTGGATGCAACTCAGCATTCTTTGTCCTCCAAACACGACGAGTTGAGTTTTTACCAAAAAGTTATATTTTGGTTTCATCTGACCATATGACATTCTCCCAATCCTCTTCTGGATCATCCAAATGCACTCTAGCAAACTTCAGACAGGCCTGGACATGTACTGGCTTAAGCAGGGGGACACGTCTGGCACTGCAGGATTTGAGTCCCTGGCGGCGTAGTGTGTTACTGATGGTAGGCTTTGTTACTTTGGTCCCAGCTCTCTGCAGGTCATTCACTAGGTCCCCCCGTGTGGTTCTGGGATTTTTGCTCACCGTTCTTGTGATCATTTTGACCCCACGGGGGTGAGATCTTGCGTGGAGCCCCAGATCGAGGGAGATTATCAGTGGTCTTGTATGTCTTCCATTTCCTAATAATTGCTCCCACAGTTGATTTCTTCAAACCAAGCTGCTTGCCTATTGCAGATTCAGTCTTCCCAGCCTGGTGCAGGTCTACAATTTTGTTTCTGGTGTCCTTTGACAGCTCTTTGGTCTTGGCCATAGTGGAGTTTGGAGTGTGACTATTTGAGGTTGTGGACAGGTGTCTTTTATACTGATAACAAGTTCAAACAGGTGCCATTAATACAGATAACGAGTGGAGGGCAGAGGAGCCTCTTAAAGAAGAAGTTACAGGTCTGTGAGAGCCAGAAATCTTGCTTGTTTGTAGGTGACCAAATACTTATTTTCCACCATAATTTGCAAATAAATTCATTAAAAATCCTACAATGTGATTTTCTGGATTTTCTTTTCTCAATTTGTCTGTCATAGTTGACGTGTACCTATGATGAAAATTACAGGCCTCTCTCATCTTTTTAAGTGGGAGAACTTGCACAATTGGTGGCTGACTAAATACTTTTTTTCCCCACTGTATATAAGGACAGTTCCCTGGATCCAGAGGAAGCCTACTCCTGGATTAGAAAGCAATGGAGAAGCTCTATTGACAGTGTTTTCTGGTCCAGGAAAAGGCTTACCAGTAATCTGGGGGCCGCGTCCCAAATGGCACCCTATTTCACACATAGTCTTTGGGCCAAAAGTCGTGCACTATATAGCGAATAGGATGGCATTTGGGACGCAGCCTGGGTCACATAGGATTATGCATCCATCCATTATCCCCAATATAACTGCATCAGTTATACTTTACTGTTAGCCTATATTTAGTTAGTTCTACTTTACTGTTAGCCTATATTTAGTTAGTTCTACTTTACTGTTAGCCTATATTTAGTTAGTTCTACTTTACTGTTAGCCTATATTTAGTTAGTTCTACTTTACTGTTAGCCTATATTTAGTTAGTTCTACTTTACTGTTAGCCTATATTTAGTTAGTTCTACTTTACTGTTAGCCTATATTTAGTTAGTTCTACTTTACTGTTAGCCTATATTTAGTTAGTTCTACTTTACTGTTAGCCTATATTTAGTTAGTTCTACTTTACTGTTAGCCTATATTTAGTTAGTTCTACTTTACTGTTAGCCTATATTTAGTTAGTTCTACTTTACTGTTAGCCTATATTTAGTTAGTTCTACTTTACTGTTAGCCTATATTTAGTTAGTTCTACTTTACTGTTAGCCTATATTTAGTTAGTTCTACTTTACTGTTAGCCTATATTTAGTTAGTTATACTTTACTGTTAGCCTATATTTAGTTAGTTATACTTTACTGTTAGCCTATATTTAGTTAGTTATACTTTACTGTCAGCCTATATTTAGTTAGTTATACTTTGTTAGCCTACAGTGGGGAGAACAAGTATTTGATACACTGCCGATTTTGCAGGTTTTCCTACTTACAAAGCATGTAGAGGTCTGTAATTTTTATCATAGGTACACTTCAACTGTGAGAGACGGAATCTAAAACAAAAATCAAGAAAATCACATTGTATGATTTTTAAGTAATTAATTTGCATTTTATTGCATGACATAAGTATTTGATACATCAGAAAAGCAGAACTTAATATTTGGTACAGAAACCTTTGTTTGCAATTACAGAGATCATACGTTTCCTGTAGGTCTTGACCAGGTTTGCACACACTGCAGCAGGGATTTTGGCCCACTCCTCCATACAGACCTTCTCCAGATCCTTCAGGGTTTCGGGGCTGTCGCTGGGCAATACGGACTTTCAGCTCCCTCCAAAGATTTTCTATTGGGTTCAGGTCTGGAGACTGGCTAGGCCATTCCAGGACCTTGAGATGCTTCTTACGGAGCCACTCCTTAGTTGCCCTGGCTGTGTGTTTCGGGTCGTTGTCATGCTGGAAGACCCAGCCACGACCCATCTGCAATGCTCTTACTGAGGGAAGGGAGGTTGTTGGCCAAGATCTCGCGATACATGGCCCCATCCATCCTCCCCTGAATACGGTGCAGTCGTCCTGTCCCCTTTGCAGAAAAGCGTCCCCAAAGAATGATGTTTCCACCTCCATGCTTCACGGTTGGGATGGTGTTCTTGGGGTTGTACTCATCCTTCTTCTTCCTCCAAACACGGCGAGTGGAGTTTAGACCAAAAAGCTCTATTTTTGTCTCATCAGACATTACCTTCTCCCATTCCTCCTCTGGATTATCCAGATGGTCATTGGCAAACTTCAGACGGGCCTGGACATGCGCTGGCTTGAGCAGGGGGACCTTGCGTGCACTGCAGGATTTTAATCCATGACGGCGTAGTGTGTTACTAATGGTTTTCTTTGAGACTGTGGTCCCAGCTCTCTTCAGGTCATTGACCAGGTCCTGCCGTGTAGTTCTGGGCTGATCCCTCACCTTCCTCATGATCATTGATGCCCCACGAGGTGATATCTTGCATGGAGCCCCAGACCGAGGGTGATTGACCGTCATCTTGAACTTCTTCCATTTTCTAATAATTGCGCCAACAGTTGTTGCCTTCTCACCAAGTTGCTTGCCTATTGTCCTGTAGCCCATCCCAGCCTTGTGCAGGTCTACAATTGTATCCCTTATGTCCTTACACAGCTCTCTGGTCTTGGCCATTGTGGAGAGGTTGGAGTCTGTTTGATTGAGTGTGTGGACAGGTGTCTTTTATACAGGTAACGAGTTTAAACAGGTGCAGTTAATACAGGTAATGAGTGGAGAACAGGAGGGCTTCTTAAAGAAAAACGAACAGGTCTGTGAGAGCCGGAATTCTTACTGGTTGGTAGGTGATCAAATACTTATGTCATGCAATAAAATGCAAATTAATTACTTAAAAATCATACAATGTGATTTTCTGGATTTTTGTTTTAGATTCCGTCTCTCACAGTTGTAGTGTACCTATGATAAAAATGACAGACCTCTACATGCTTTGTAAGTAGGAAAACCTGCAAAATCGACAGTGTATCAAATACTTGTTCTCCCCACTGTCTATTTAGTTAGTTATACTTTATTGTCAGCCTATACCTTACCATTTACCCCAGCAGCCAAAATACCGCCAAGCCAGCCAGAAATATGCTGCCGCACTGAGATTTTAACCACAATCACCTCCTGCTTCAACATGGCAGCGCAGCCACACACACGGGCAGTCTGCCAGACTGTTCTGTCTCTGACCTTGTTTCAACCCACAGCTGCTGCCAGAGAAGAACCCAATCCCTTATCAGCCTAGAGCAGAGCAAGGGTGTACTCAGCAACTTACACCAGGGGTGAGGACCGGGGGTGTATTCGGTCATTTGACTGAAACACTCAGAATGCTGCAGATAGAAATGTAATGTATAGAGTTGAAATTATTCCCTAATTCTACAGAACAGGGAATCTGACCTATTCAACAGAACAGGGAATCTGATCTATTCTACAGAACAGGGAATCTGATCTATTCTCCACAGTGTTGATTTCGTCAACGAAAATAGTGGCGGAAATATTTGTCAAACACCTATTTTTCTGTGGCAATTGACAAGACGATAACTGCCTAAATGATCCCAGAGATAACTAACTAAACGAAAATGATTTTTCAGTTCGGTTGATGAAAACAAGACTAAATTATCTATGCGACTAAAATCTGACTAGGAAATGGACTGGACAAGAACTTTTCAGTGTTATTTGTTTGGTCCAATCAAAAGCATGCATGTCATTAGCAGATTTGTAAGGCTTTCTCATTGCAATGTTCATATTGGTGGAAAAATAAAGACCATGCACAGGTCATTCACAAATCACCTCTCTGCCCGGCAAACGTTCTCCAATTTGGCTGCAACACACCATGGCTACTCTTCCGGTAGAATAAGGGGCCATTTGGAGCCACTTTACTTATCGTGTCCATTCAAACAAGACCGAATGCAACGTTTCCACGGGAGAAGACAGCGTTTGCACCCCTAAGTACTAGCAACCTCAAGAGACATCTGAAAGCGCATCATCCCAATCTATTAGTGAAGGGGGGGAATAAAAATTGAGGCCGTTATTTTAAGCAGACATTCAATATCATTATGTTTGAAAATGTTGATGACTACATTTCCCAGAGACAGCCGTATGTGCATTAATGCATCCATTTTAAAATCAAAACATTTTACTTTGTTTTTACTAATCTAACTACATAACAGTAATACATGTATTTGAATGGTACATCTCTTGATTAACTGGGTAAATTAAGATGGCATAGGCCTATTCACGATACAGGTGAATGCATATGCAATAGGAGTGTGTACATGCATTGAGTTAATGGGCTTGTTTTGGCTGATCAGTGGAGTCTGTGGTGCTTGTTTTGGCTGATCAGTGGAGTCTGTGGTGCTTGTTTTGGCTGATCAGTGGAGTCTGTGGTGCTTGTTTTGGCTGATCAGTGGAGTCTGTGGTGCTCCAGATAACAAACAATCTGTTTGACTTCCATTTGGGACCTCCATTAGCCTACTGATCAACAACATTTGCATAGAGGCACCACTCCAGCAGGTCGCGCCTGTATGGAAGGACACCATATAGGCACTGCTTTTAGTTTGACAATATAAAAGAACATCTATTCAACGCAAATGGGTCCAACGTAATGTAATGATTTGTGATCATGGATGCTTATGAAACTAGTATTTTAGTCATTTTCCGTGATAGGATTTTTATTTTTACAACTTTTTCAGCTGCAGCTCAATGGCGATGTCATTTGCTACTAAGCCATAAATGTGCATAATATCTAACAAGGAGAACGAGGGTAGGAAAAAAGATGAAACGACAATGCATGTTCTGTCTGAATGACTCAAATCTGCCCATAGTTTGAGAAGTAAGAACGATTGTGTAGACCTACGCCTGCATGTTTTTGCTATGTGGAGTGATTATCGGCAAAGCCAATAGAGAAGGGCCGATAGCCGTGACTAGAAAAGGCCAATATCTGCGCGATATATCTTCTTTTTAAATAGGGAGTCCAATTAGTTTTCAGCACTTTTAAATTTCCATGACTGTTCAAAACTTGTTTTCTCATGGCTCCCTCATCCCTCTGCAGCAGACATGGTGAGAAGTATGTTTGTCTGGAGGCGAAAGAAACGCACACCTGTTTAGGAGAGGTGCTGGCTAGCAGAGTAGAACACCTGTTTAGGAGAGGTGCTGGCTAGCGGAGTAGAACACCTGTTTAGGAGAGGTGCTGGCTAGCAGAGTAGAACACCTGTTTAGGAGAGGTGCTGGCTAGCGGAGTAGAACACCTGTTTAGGAGAGGTGCTGGCTAGCGGAGTAGAACACCTGTTTAGGAGAGGTGCTGGCTAGCGGAGTAGAACACTTGAAAAAGAAAAGGAGAGTCACACTCTAGGAGCTCAGATGCAGACAAGCTGTCTTCATCAGGAACGTCGAATCGCAATACATATAGAATCGTGAGAATCGCAATACATATTGTATCGGCACCTAAGTATCGTGATAATATCGTATCGTGAGGTCCCTGGTAATTCCCAGACCTACTATATACACTGAGTGTACAAAACATTAGGAACACCTTCCTAATATTGAGTTGCGCGCCCCCCCTTTTTGCAATTCTTCAGGGCATGGACTCTACTAGGTGTCGAAAGCGTCCCACAGGGATGCTGGCCCATGTTGACTCCAATGCTTCCCACAGTTGTGTCAAGTTGGCTGGATGTCCTTTGGGTGATGGACCATTCTTGATACACACAGGAAATTGTTGAGCATGAAAAACCCAGCAGCGTTGCAGTTCTTGACACACAAACTGGTGCGCCTGGCACCTACTACCATACCCCGTTCAAAAGGCACTTAAATATTTTGTCTTGCCCATTCACCCTCTGAATGGCACACATACACAATCCATGTCTCAATTGTCTCAAGGCTTAAAAATCCTTCTTTAACCTGTCTCCTCCCCTTCATCTACACTGATTGAAGTGGATTTAACAAGTGACATCAATAAGGGATCATAGCTTTCACCTGGTCAGTCTGTCACGGAAAGAGTTCCTAATGTTTTGTACACTCAGTGTATAGACTCCGGTAATAACAGATTCCTAGTTAGTTTCCATAGGCGGCACGTGAGTTTCAAGTTTGAGGAAGCTTACAATTTATCCTACCATTTCTACCAATCTGCGTGACAGTTATGATTTTTACACGCACATTTTTGTGGAACAGTTTCATTTCAATAAAGTTTTAGTTTCAAAATCGTCGTCATGTGGTTAATCATAAAAAACCTGAACTAAAATGATAAATATCTAAAAAGTTTAAATTCACCTAATGCGAGAACACCAGCCTCTGCCATATGAACACATTGATGCACCGTAAGCCATGGTGGCTAAAGAAATGAGCTTAGCTTCCCCTAGCCCAGTGTTTCCTAAACTCAGTCCTGGGGCCTCCCATGAGTCCACGTTTTGTTTTTTTGCCCTGGCACTACACAGCTGATTCAAATAAGGAACTCATCATCAAGCTTTGATAATTTGAATCAGCTGTGTAGTGCTAGGGCAAAAAACAAAACACGTTTGGGGAAACCCTGCCTTAGCCTATAGGACGCGAACCTATCAAACCACTACTTATTTTTTTATTTTTTATTTTTTTATTTCACCTTTATTTAACCAGGTAAGCCAGTTGAGAACAGGTTCTCATTTACAACTGCGACCTGGCCAAGATAAAGCAAAGTAGTGCAATAAAAACAACACAGAGTTACATATGGGGTAAAAAACATAAAGTCAGAAATACAACAGAAAATATATATACAGTGTGTGCAAATGTAGCAAGTTATGGAGGTAAGGCAATAAATAGGCTATAGTGCAGAATAATTACAATAGTATTAACACTGGAATGCTAGATGTGCAAGAGATTATGTGCAAATAGAGATACTGGGGTGCAAAAGAGCAAAATAAATAACAATATAGGGATGAGGTAGTTGGGTGGGCTAATTTCAGATGGGCTGTGTACAGGTGCAGTGATCGGTAAGGTGCTCTGACAACTGATGCTTAAAGTTATTGAGGGAGATAAGAGTCTCCAGCTTCAGAGATTATGACAGAACTTGGATGCCAATATAGCTACAGTAAAAGGGTGTGGTTTTTAATCTGCTGCAGCGTAATGTGTCCTTTTTGCCAATTTGGCTGTTTGGAAGAGAATCATGCAATAGGATGTTCTACAGAAAGATATGTTGGTAGGACAAGGCTATGCATGTTTTGAGCACATGGAAGTCAGTGATTTGTGTTTACTATAGTTTAACCCAATGAGTACCACCACGACGCCAGCGTGATTTGGACTTCTAACCCCTTTGAAAATATTGTGAGCTAAAGATTTCTGGGATTCGTCTTATTTCTTCTGCATCCGTTGGTACTAACCATTAGTCTGTCTGATTAACGGGGGCTGAAGTAGAGCGGTATTTGTGAGACATGGGCGGATTTTTTTTACAAAAACATCTGTAGAGTCCGAATGGTTGGAACTACAAACAATTAAAAGCCATCTATGAAAGGCTGAGAGTCACAAACACGCAAAAGTTTTTTCTCTATGACGCTCACAAGCTACGCAAGAGTCGTTAGAAGGTAAGGGGTTCTTCTACATAGAAGACCAAAGGAAATTACATTTACATTTTAGTCATTTAGCAGACGCTCTTATCCAGAGCGACTTACAGTTAGTGAGTACATACATAATTTTTTTTATACTGGCCCCCCATGGGAATCGAACCCTGGCGTTGCAAACGCCATGCTCTACCAATTGAGCTACATCCCTGCCGGTCATTCCCTCCCCTACCCTGGACGACGCTGAGCCAATTGTGCGCCGCCCCATGTGTCTCCCGGTCGCGGCCGGCTACGACAGAGCCTGGATTCGAACCAGGATCTCTAGTGGCACAGCTAGCACTGCGATGCAGTGCCTTAGACCACTGCGCCACTCGGGAGACACTTGGATCGAAATCCAAGGACATATTGTCTATAATGCTGTAGTAAGCGTGCACAGTTGCCGTCACAAACTCAACTCCACACAGTTGTCACTGACTAGTTGGATATTCATTTCCCACTGAGCAAATAATTTCTGTACTTTCAGCATTAATATAAATTCATTTTGATCAGGTTTTTGCTTGGCAGACCTTATTTTTTTGTAATGACATTTGTCAATAAAGCTCATAAATGCAGCTATTTATGTCAAATTGATTTGTGTTCTACTTGTAGCCCTGGTTGTCCTGAGAAGAAAATGGTCAAACTTAATTGTGAGGATAAATGAACATGCAGATAAATTAAAGTCCGATAAATGAAAAGGCCATTTTTGCTGGCGTCTCGGGACTGATAGGGTTAATGAGGCAATTAAAAAATGTGATGAGACCGAAACGAAAGACCATTTAGTTGACTAAAATGGCCCACTGTGTTCCTCATTTTGACAATAACTAGACCAAATCATTATTCAAATAGAAGAAATTTGCCTAAGACTTACAGATATTTTAGTCAAAATGACTAAGACTAGAACCTAAAAAAAAGATAGCCACAATTAACACTGTTTTAAAAGCCACACTAACCCTGATATTCTACATATGTGGCTATGTGTGCACACTGTATTGCACCGTCAAGCCCTCCACCTCTGTCTTCTTCCCCTCTCCTCCCTTCTTCCCCACTCCCTTCTTCCCCCTCTCCTCCCCTCTCCTTCTTCTGCCCCCTCTCCTCCCCCTTCCCTCCCTTCTTCCCCTCTCCCTTCTTCCCCACTCCCTTCTTCCCTCCCTCCTCCCCCCTCCTCCCGCTGCCCCCTCTCCTCTCCTCCTTCTGCCTCCTCTCCTCCCGCCCCCTCTCCCTCTCTCCTCCCCTCTCCTCCTTCTGCCTCCTCTCCTCCCGCCCCCTCTCTCCTCCCACCCCCTCTCTCCTCCCACCCCCTCTCCTCCCTTCTTCCCTCTCCTTCTTCCCCTCCCCCTTCCCTCCCTTCTTCCCCCTCCCTCCCCTTCCCTCCCCCTTCCCTCCCTTCTTCCCCTCCCCTCCCCCTTCCCTCCCTTCTTCCCCCTCCCCTCCCCTTCCTCCCCCTTCCCTCCCCTCCCCTTCCCTCCCTTCTTCCCCCTCCTCCCCTTCCCTCCCTTCTTCCCCCTCTCCTCCCCCTTCCCTCCCCTTCTTCCCCCCCCCTCCCCCCTTCCCTCCCTTCTTCCCCCTCTCCTCCCCTTCCCTCCCTTCTTCCCCCTCTCCTCCCCCTTCCCCCTCTCCTCCCGCCCCTCTCCCCCTTCTTCCCCTCCTCCCTTCTTCCCCTCCCCTCCTTCCCCCTCTCCTCCCGCCCCTCCCTTCTTCCCCCTCTCCTCCCTTCCTCCCCCTTCTTCCCCCTCTCCCCTCCCTCCCTTCTCCCCTCCCTCTCTCCCCCCTTCTCCCTCCCTTCTCTCCCCTCTCCTCCTTCTTCCCCCCCTCCTTCTTCCCTCTCCCTCCTCCCCCCTCTTCCCCCCTCCCTTCTGCCCCTCCACCTCTCCTCTTACAAGAGGAGCCAAGGGTCTGAGTAAACAGACATGAACCTCCCTTTAACCTAGACTCCAGATATCAACATTGACTTCACTCACTGGCATCAGTGACTTGCCAAGTTGCCAACTCTCCCTCCTCTTTCTGTCTCTCCCTTTCTTTCCCCCTCTTTCTCTCTAGCATTACAGTTATGCATGAGTGTGTGTGCGTGTGAGCGTGTGCGCGCAAATCGCAGAATACCGGCTGTATTTCGAAAGTGAAATATCTTGAAAACGTGATTGCTGACATGAAAAACATTTTGAGACTACCAACAATGGACAAATAATAACCAACATATAGTTTTGGGGTGGAGTTCTCCTTTAACTGTGACCCTGGAGACATGATAACCATGGTTACTGGGGGGTGTCTGTCTGCAAAAGAAAGAGGGGGGAAGAAAGAAAGAAGAAGAAAGGAAGACTGAGAGCGAGAGAGAAAGAGGGGTAGAGGGAGGAGGGAGAGTTGGCAACTTGGCAAGTCACTGATGCCAGTGAGTGAAGTCAATGTGCTTATCTGGAGGGAGCTTCTGGAGGGAAATGTAGCCAGGCATCACGCATTACAAAGAGACAGACTGTTACACTGCTGCAGTCAAGAGGAGAGAGAGGAGAGATAGGCAGAGAGGATCGGTGACTGAAAGAAAGAGTGGGACAAGAGTGCTCTGAAAGGAGAGAGAACTGAAAAGGGGGACTGTCAAGGTTGTGTTCAGCAGGGGTGTAATTCTGTTGCAAAACGTTTTCCTCAATTCCCGACCTGGAAGACAACCAATGTCTTCTAAACGTACATGAGAGATTCTTATGAAAACAGTTTTAAAATGTCTGTAGCACACTGAGTGACAAAACTATGGTGAATCTGCAAAAATCAACTATCATTCTGAGGACTAAGATGTCTAAGTGTCTTATTTTAAATACATATTAGCCAGAATTGTTCACATTTTAGTTTAGTGTAAAAGGTGCAATATGCAGAAATCTCTCCGCCATTTCCTGGTTGCTAAAATTGTAATAGTTTGCCTAATTTCAGTTTATGTGGCCAAAAAAAAAAAAAATATGGATAGTGTAGAGCAGTGTTAGCTAGCCAGCTAGATTACCATGGTGCTACGATATCAGATAGGCGCTAGTCAGGGTTTTCATTAGGAAAATGTGGCGCTGGATATTTGAACGGCAGCATTATAAATTTACCAGACATTTGAGAAATGTATTGGACCCATATGCATTGGGTCCGTAACCTGATTATGGCGTCCACCCACGGTGCTCATAATGACAGAAATCACATTTAGATTATGGCAACTCATCTTAACAGAACATGCAAGTCGAGGATGCAACGATGTGAGATCCCTTCTTACCAAATTCCGATGCCCACATTTACTTATCCTCAGCCAACAAGACGAGTAACGAACAGCAAAATCACTACCCTATGTCAATCTACTATCCCCACATCATAGAAAAGTTAAACTATTCTAAACAGACTCTGGGTCAGTTGTGGGACGATAGATCCTAAACTCATCCAACCAATAGGCCGAGGCTACATAAAGAAAAGGTTTAAAAGCAACGAGTCAGATGCAACAGATCAGAACGTTTAGCTTAAAATGCTGATAAACTATTATTTCTTCCCATTATAAGCACAGCAATGTGCACAAGGCAGTAAGCTACGCGCAAATGTTCTTTCCATAATGCAATTAGCGGGAAATGAGTCCAACGCGAAGGATATACTGTAATATCATGTAGATAGGGGTAAAGTGCAGTTCAGTAACCAGCAAACCTGAATTAAGACTAAGTTCAATTAGGTTCACACTCATTTGCAGTAGGCTAGATCTTTTAGATAATCAATACAATGTCCGAGTGTCAGACTAAGCTGTGGGCGATTACTCAAAGGTTGTTTACAATAGCATTTAGGAAATATTTATGTAATGGATGTAATTTCGACTATAGTCTGCACTATATCTCTAAATATATTAGTCTTGTGTTTAGCTAGCGCAGACGTTAGGAGGGTGGGAACATAGACCATCGCCCAGTTAGGGAGATGACGACCTCTGACCTCTGCAGCTGAAAAGAGAAGGGATAAATGGAGGTGTCTACTTTTTTCTATTTCTACCAATGACCCGCCTCTGGCATTAAACAAAGCCTGTGTGTCCATGTATGCTGATGATTCAACCATATACGCATCAGCAACCACAGCTAATGAAGTCACTGAAACACTTAAAGAGTTGCAGTCTGTTTTGGAATGGGTGGCCAGTAACAAACTGGTCCTGAACGTCTCTAAAACTAAGAGCATTGTATTTGGTACAAATCATTCCCTAAGTTCTAGACCTCAGCTGAATCTGGTAATGAATGGTGTGGCTGTTGAACAAGTTGAGGAGACCAAATTACTTGGTGTTACCTTAGATTGTAAACGGTCATGGTCAAAATATATAGATTCAATGGTTGTAAAGATGGGGAGAGGTCTGTCTGTAATAAAGAGATGCTCTGGTTTTTTGAACAAAGCAAGTCCTGCAGGCTCTAGTTTGGTCTTATCTTGATTATTGTCCAGTCATATGGTCAAATGCTGCAAAGAACGACCTAGTTAAGCTGCAGCTGGCCCAGAACAGAGCGGCACGTCTTGCTCTTCATGGTAAATCAGAGGACTAATATTAATACTATGCATGTCTCTCTTGGCTAAGAGTCGAGGAAAGACTGACTGTGTCAATTCTTGTTTTTATAAGAAACATTAATGTTGGAAATTCCAAATGGTTTGCATAGTCAACTTACACACAGCATTGACACACACTTACCCCACCAGAGATGCCACCAGGGGTCTTTTCACAGTCTCCAGGTCCAGAACAAATTCAAGGAAACGTACAGTACTATACAGAGCCATGAGTGCATGGAGCTCCTTTTCATCTTACATAGCACAAATTAACAGCAAACCTGGTTTCAAAAAAGAAAGTAAAACCTCACCCCCCATGTGACCCACTTGTGTGTATGTACTGACATGTATTTGTAACTGATAGATACACACTACATGTTAAAGTTTTTAAATGTAAATGATAAAGTATTTTGCCTGTAATGTTTTTTTTCCGCTATGTGTCGGACCTCAGTAAGACTAGCTGTCGCCATTGGCGTCGGCTAATGGGGATCCTAATAAATCAATGTCAAAAACAACGATGAGACAGCCTAAAAGGGAGGAGGTAGGCACTCTGACGGCGTGGTGCCAGGTAAACAACCTCTCCATCAACGTTAGCAGAACAAAGGAGCTGATTGTGGACTTCAGGAGGAACCAGGCTGGACATGCCGCCGTGGAGACGGTCAATCATTTCAAATTCCTCTGCGTTCACAGCTCAGAGAAGCTGAAATGGTATAACCACACGGGCACCGTAGTGAAGAAGGCATGACAGCCTCAGGATGCTGAAGAAATGTGGCCTGTCCCCGAGGGCACTCAGTGTTCTACAGGAGCACCATCGAGAGCATACTGTCAGGCTGCATCACGGCCTGGTACGACAGCTCCACCGCCGCGGACCCGAAAGGCTCTTCAGAGGATGATACGTGCAGCCGATGCACCATTGGGTGCACACTGCCTGCCCTACAGGACACCTACAACACCAGGTGTTGCAGCAATGCCAGGAAGAGCATCAGGGAACCCAGCCACGCCCTGTTCTCCCCGCTTCAAAATCTCTCTGATGCAGGCAGTACAGGAGCATCATGGCAAAAACGTAAAGACTGGCCAATAGTTTCTACCCTCAGACTGCTGAATAGCCCTTGAATGAGTAGGTGATCAAACTTTTGACTGACAAATGTTCGTTAATTCAGCATTTCTACATGCATGACAGCCATTCCATTCCAGTGTCTGTTGAATTCCAACACAGGCACACCTCATTCTACTGAATTAGGTACTGATTAGGTGATCACCTGAACCAAATCTTATTTAACGAGGAAAAGTATAAAAACCACTGATGTGGACATCACTATCCTCTTGCAATAGGACCAGCTGGATGGCAAAAACAGTGCTAATAGTACCTCAAAAGTAATATTAATCAAAAAATAACTATTGACCATGCCAAAAGAGTTGAAAAGGAATGTTTTGAGTGAGGAAAAGAAGGGTTCAATTCTGGCTTTACTGGCAGAGGGATACAGTGAGCGTCAGGTTGCTTCCATCCTTAAAATTTCAAAGACGGCGGTTCATAAGAACAAGGTCAAGCAGCAGACATTGGGGACAACAAAGCTACAGACCGGCAGAGGGCGAAAACGACTCTCTACTGACCGGGATGACCGCCAACTAATTCGAATGTCACTCAACAACCGTAGGATGACATCAAGTGACCTACAAAAAGAATGGCAAACGGCAGCTGGGGTGAAATGCACAGCGAGGACGGTTCGAAACAGGCTCCTAGGGGCAGGGCTGAAGTCGTGCAAAGCTAGAAAAAAGCCCTTCATCAATGAGAAGCAAAGAAGAGCCAGGCTGAGGTTTGCAAAAGACCATAAGGATTGGACCGTAGAAAGGTCATCTTCTCTAATGAGTCCAATTTTCAGCTTTGCCCAACACCTGGTCGTCTAATGGTTAGACGGCGAACTGGAGAGGCCTACAAGCCACAGTGTCTCGCACCCACTGTGAAATTCGGTGGAGGGTCGGTGATGATCTGGGGGTGCTTCAGCAAGGCTGGAATCGGGCAGATTTGTCTTTGTGAAGGACGCATGAATCAAGCCACGTACAAGGTTGTCCTGGAAGAAAACTTGCTTCCTTTTGCGCTGACATTGTCCCCCAACTCTGAGGATTGGTTTTTCCAGCAGGACAATGCGCCATGCCACACAGCCAGGTCAAACCAGGTGTGGATGGAGGACCACCAGATCAAGACCCTGTCATGGCCAGCCCAATCTCCAGACCTGAACCCCATTGAAAACTTCTGGAATGTGATCAAAAGGAAGATGGATGGTCACAAGCCATCAAACAAAGCTGAGCTGCCTGAATTTTTGCGCCGGGAGTGGCATAAAGTCACCCAACATCAATGTGAAAGACTGGTGGAGAGCATGCCAAGACGCATGAAAGCTGTGATTGAAAATCTGGGTTATTCCACCAAATATTGATTTCTGAACTCTTCCTCAGTTAAAACATTAGTATTGTGTTGTTTAAAATGAACATTAACTTATTTTCTTTGCATTATTCGAGGTCTGACAACACTGCATTTTTGTTATTTTGACCAGTTGTCATTTTCTGCAAATAAATGCTCAAAATGACAATATTTTTATTTGGAATTTGGGGGAAATGTTGTCAGTACTTTATACAATAAAACAAAAATTGTATTTTTACCCAAAACACATACCTATAAATAGTCAAACCAGAGAAACTGATAATTTTGTAGTGGTCTCTTATTTTTTCCCAGAGCTGTATGTATGTGTTATATATATATATATATATATATATGGGGGAATAACAACAGGGGGAGAAGCAGAATGACCATTGAGTGAAATAAAAACAAATATTTAAAAAAGTAATATAAATATATAATATAAATAGCATCTATATACATAACTGTGGCAGTGATGAATAAATATTTTATTAGGTTATGTATATAGCGTATACTATTTATATATATTACATTTTTGATTTCACTCATGCTGCTACTCCCCCTATTATCATACCCCCACATCCCCCTCAGTCTTTACTCTGCCTCCACCCAATGGACATTTATCTATTCATCACTGCCACAGTTATGTATATAGTGCTATTTATATTTATATTGGTTTTTTTATTACCATTTTCATTATTTTATTTCACTAGTCCTGCATGTTGGAGCTCGGAGCCTAAGATTTTCACTGTACCCTGCAATCATACCTGCAACCCGGCACACTGTGACTATTAAACTATCTGAATCGGAGGAAGAGTCCACGAGTTAAGGTTGGTCAAATTTTCTGTGCTTCCCAAACAGTACCCATCTAATAACGCCCATCAGCCAGCTGGAACAGAGTAATGGTCTGACTAGGCAATATTTTTAATAGCTAGGTGAAGGTGTGCGTTTCTTAAAGGCTCAGTGCAGTCAAAATTGAGATTTTCCTGTGTTATATATATATAGCCACACTGTGGTTACAATAATAATGTGAAAATGATAATGCCCTTTTAGTATAAGTGCTGTTTGAAAAGACAGCCTCAATTTTTAAGCTTGTTCTGGTCTGCCTGGTGACATCACCAGGCGGTAAATTAGTTAGATGCACTCCAGGATCCTAAGCACAACAATTTTGTAACATATAGTACAAATTGGATTCATACAATATCATACGAATTGCAAAAAAATTGTAACAAAAAACATATACGAAAACAGACATAGTACACAAAAAACAAGGAACACTTTTGGCTCAGGCGTGCACCACTTTCAAAACTACTGGATGAAATTATAATAAAGGAACGTTTGAGAATGCATCTTTAACAGACCTATAAGAAAGAGTTCCAAACCTATCTGCCAATAACAGCTAGTTTTCAGTTTTCCCCTCCCCACTCAGACCACTCCCAGACAGTCCTAGCTAAATTCTTACTTGAGAAATTGCTTTTTGCTAAGAAGCCATTTTTATTTATATTAGATCATTTTAATGGAAAACAATCACAGTTAGGTACCCAATTGTTACCCAGAAATGATTTTATATTGAGATAAAAACGGCTGCAGTAGACATTTAAGATTGACATAAGGTCTCTTTAGCAAAAGCCAATTCAACTATTTGCACATTTTCAAAGGGTTTTTATGACAAGCATGTGGGAGAAACGGAGTGGTTGTGCAATCATGTGCGTTAGCTAAATCAATCCAGAACGAAGTTACAAGACAGAGAGCTGTGTTGTTGACAAAGCAATGCATGGGGGGTGGGCGATAACTAAATATGACAGTATTTTATGTGTTCATAAAAGGATGGTTGGAAACATTGGTAATGACTTAAATCATTGACACATCTTGCTAGTTCATCAATACGAAAAAACTGTCTGGAATTATTGGTCCTAAATCAAATCATGCCATTCGACTTTTCCTTTAGCTCGCTAGTTAGCAAACCAGGCTAACGTTACAGTACATTATTCACGTCCCTTATCAAACTTCAGCTACGTACAAAATTGAAAATCTAATATGCTAACTAGTTAACGCCAGCTAATTCACAAAACCCAATGAGCAGTAGCTAATATTTTCAACATGGACACGAGGTATGCATGAAGTTAGCCATTATTGCAAGCTAGCTAACTAGCTACATTAGCTAGCTACGTTGTAAATGCAGGCGCTTTCATATGGGTGAATGGCTGTCTGTGCGTATTGTCATGGCACGGTTGTATGTCAAGGCCACTAGTTGACTGAATTGCTCGTTAGTGTACTGTAGTTACCTAACGTTAGCTAGCAATACAAATTACATTGGGTAACACGCAAATCCCCCATTTGTTACTATTAATTTTATTTTGTTGAGAACATTAAATCAACCACGCACAACGTGTACATATATTCGTTGCATAGCCAGCTACAACCCCGTAGCTAGTGTTTAAAAAAAAAAGACTGTTAGTTAGCTAAACTTCCCCCATTCTCTATCCCCAGTGTAAGAATAGCGGCAAGGCGGACACCGCTAGCTAGCTAGCTAGCCCGATACACACGGGAAGGGAACGCGGGCAGCTCCGTCGGATTTGGACCACTTTTACTGGACAGATCCGGACAAATGTTGCGCCACCAAAAATCAACACCACGAAATTATCTCCGAATTCCACACGAATAAACGTTTGCTTGTGATAATTCCTACCTTGTTTTTATGAATTGCAATGAATTGTATCCTCTCTCCCGCAGCTCTCTTCCCCCTCCTAGCTTCAAAATGGCGCCAATTTGCTCCGACAGCACCCGTGGGCCAAAAACCATACAAAGGGCCAGAGCGCCATCTATGGCGCCACACCGGGACCGAACCGACGGGTTGAATAATATTACTGGATTCACTTCATTAAAGCCGTTTTTTTTTATTATTACGTTGAAAAAATCTGAAGGTGCACGTGCCCTTGTGCCTCCATGGGCATTACGCCTCTTTGGACTGGTGGCTTCAGTTAATTTCCTGCAATTCTACACATTTAGCCATGGGGCAGAGAGAACATTTAGCAATTTTATAACACATTTAATGCAATTCTACTCATGGGGAAGAATAAACAAAATCTGTTTTACAGCTAATGTCCTGCAATTCTACCCATTTTTCCATAATATAATTATTATAATTTTTTAGCTCTTTTAAACGCCCACAAGAGCGGACATGCACTTTTTTCCAGCTGAAAGACGCTTACCCGTGATGTTGCACAACGATTGAAGTCAAAAAGTATCCGTTTTAGTCAAAGTATGATATATTTGGTGTTGAAATTGGAAATCCTACGTGGTAACTTCTGATATTTTCCGTGACAATGCCGTGTGTTTCCTCTATGATATGATGTGCTAATACTTTTCATTCTACATTTCTTTTCAGGGATGGGTTTTATTTGCATGTACCACCCACCATTATGGCATTGTTTATTAATCAGAAACACCGGCTAAGTTCTTCCTCTTTGTTAGCAGTTTTGTCATGTTCACAGTTTTCCTGCGATTGGGCTACTTTGAAAACTATGTCGCGGGTGAATATTTATTTGTTGCGGGTTTTTGGGCTATTTCTAAGTTGCACCGCGGCCACCATGGGATTTCTCTTAAAAATATATTTCACAGTGACCTGCTGCTGACTGTGAGGCAGGCTGTTGCTGAGTGAAATCTCCAAAGAAAGCTTTGGCAATATGTACATTGTTACGTCATGCCAATAAAGCAAATTGAATTGAGAGGTGGAGGAGTGTGTGTGTGTGTGTGTGTGTGTGTGTGTTGAGAGAGCAGTACTGCTATTGGCTGAGTCACGTGAGCGAGAGAAGCGAGAGCAGCACGCGCGCAGGTTGTGACTTTTTACCAGTTGTAGGTAGGCTATTTAGATTGTCATTATGGAGACACCTATTTCCAACCATTTTCCATAAAACATATTAATATGTTAGAACTGATTCACATCAATAAATAATGGAGACAAAGCACTGGAAAACGACTGTGGGCGCACTAGAGCGCATTACATACATTCGTATGAAGCAAAGTGTGTTATGCATGCTCAGTTTTTGGTTCTGGGGGGCTGCCCGAGTGGAAATTTGAAATGGAAGGTATGGAACTCCCTCGCGTGGTTCTTTTTATGGGGAAAAGTCTTCAATGAAACAGACATTAGGCTAAATGTGAAGAATTATACATTTGCCTCTGTTGGCCATCAAGTAACCTATTAATGTATATGCCATTGTAGGCTACCATTTGATAAAATAAATATGTTGAAGTGATGATATCACTGGAGTCATTACAAATCAATCTGTGCCATTTGTGTAGCCTACCTGGAGCTGGCAAACCAATTTAATAAATAGCCTAGAACTTCAGTTTATTGTTGTTGTAGCCTTGTGTTATTATGCAATTATTAATGGTAAGGTTTAGTTCATTAAATTGGAAATTATCAAAGCTCTATCGCAATTGCGATCAGTTGTTAGAACTCATTAGATTTACAGTAACAGTAGTCAGGTTAGGCTACAGGTAAAACAAATTCAAAAAAATACACACTGGCTGTTGTTGACAAGCATATTCAGTTCATAAACAGTACCAGTCAAACGTTTGGACACACCTACTCGTTCAAGGGTTTTTCTTTATTTTTACTATTTTCTACATTGTAGAATAATAGTGAAGACATCAAAACTATGAAATAACACATATGGAATCATGTAGTTACCAAAAAAGTGTTAAACAACAAATCGAAATATATTATATTTCAGATTCTTCAAAGTAGCCACCCTTTGACTTGATGACAGCTTTGCACATTCTTGGCATTCTCTCAACCAGCTTCACCTGGAATGCTTTTCCAAAAGTCTTGAAGGAGTTCCCACATATGCTGAGCACTTGTTGGCTGCTTTTCCTTCACTCTGTGGTCCAACTCATCCCAAATCATCTCAATTGGGTTGAGGTCGGGTGATTGTGGAGGCCAGGTCATCTGATGCAGCACTCCATCACTCTCCTTCTTGGTCAAATAGCCCTTACACAGCCTGGAGTTGTGTTGGGTCATTTTGTAATTATTGTAGGTAAGTATTGTATTCGTCTGAGCCCGGTGAAGCACGAAGCTAGCTAACCCACTACCTGGACTAGCTAGCGGGTAGCTACTGGTAACTATTAGCACTGTGGATAGTTGTTTCACGCCTGCGAGTACCTGTAATTACGCCAGCTAGCTGCCTACAATAATTACATACAATAATGCCTACCATTCAGCTGTTTTTCTAACCTCATTGTCTGAAGCTTTAACGTTAGGTAGTAAGTAGCTACTGTGCTCAAAATGTAGCTAGCTTGTTGCTACCTGGATAGCTACTAAACAATAGCTGGAACGACCTAGCGAACAGACGCGAACTGGCTGAGTCAATTCAGTGGCTAGCTTTGCACTTGGCTAGCTAACAGTAGCTGCTAGGGGTAAGTTATAACCTACATTTATGTTTTGTTTTTACATACTGGTAGCCAGAGTCGTTCAAGGGAATTCGGGACATGGGTGACTAGTTAACGTTAGCTTGGCTCTCTGTGTGTTCGTGCCGTGGGAGGACGGGTTTCTTCGTTGGCAGAAAGCAATGGCTAGCTAGTATGCTAACTATTCTAGCTAACTAACTGGCTGAATAAGTTGACGACGGACTCGCTCAAGCTGTCGGGACTAACCCACAACGTTAGACACGGACACGTATGATCTGCTTGGCTTGTTGTCACACTGGTGGTTTGTTGTGGCCGAGTATTGGTGCTAAACCGTGTTGTTGGAGTCCAGCATGCTAGTTGGCTGTGGCGTCATATGACTAGGTGCCCTGGATGGTTTTCACGGAAGAATACTGTACCAAGTTAGCTAGCTGAATAAACTAAGTTAGTCTATTCCTAGAAAACATTGAACCGCTGTAGTTTACAACAATGATAGTTTTTGAGGTGGAAGTTGGGAGAGTTATATTTGGGTGTTTCAGTGAAACGTAAGTGAGGGAGGCCCCGCTCTCTCGCTTTCCCAGATGTTTAGTTCATTTCATTCCGATCTCCTTTGCATTATTGTAGCCATTTTCTGTAGCCTGTCAACTATGCCTCTGTCTATCCCTGTTCTCTCCTCTCTGCACAGGCTATACAAACGCCTCACACCGCGTTTCTGCTGCCTCTCTAACCTAGTGGTCCCTGCACGCACGACCCACGTGGAGTTCCAGGTCTCCGGCAGCCTCTGGAACTGCCGTTCTGCGGCCAACAAGGCAGAGTTCATTTCAGCCTATGCTACCCTCCAGTCCCTCGACTTCTTGGCGCTGACGGAAACATGGATTACCACTGAAAACACTGCTACTCCTACTGCTCTCTCCTCGTCTGACCATGTGTTCTCGCATACCCCGAGAGCATCTGGTCAGCGGGGTGGTGGCACAGGAATCCTCATCTCTCCCAAGTGGACATTCTCCCTTTTTCCCCTGACCCATCTGTCTATCTCCTCATTTGAATTCCATGCTGTCGCAGTCACTAGCCCATTCAAGCTTAACATCCTTGTCATTTATCGCCCTCCAGGTTCCCTTGGAGAGTTCATCAATGAGCTTGACGCTTTGATAAGTTCCTTTCCTGAGGATGGCTCACCCCTCACAGTTCTGGGTGACTTCAACCTCCCTACGTCTACCTTTGACTCATTTCTCTCTGCCTCCTTCTTTCCACTCCTCTCCTCTTTTGACCTCACCCTCTCACCGTCCCCCCCTACTCACAAGGCAGGCAATACGCTTGACCTCATCTTTACTAGATGTTGTTCTTCTACTAATCTCACTGCAACTCCCCTCCATGTCTCCGACCACTACTTTGTATCCTTTTCTCTCTCGCTCTCCTCCAACACTACTCACTCTGCCCCTACTCAGATGGTAATGCGCCGTCGCAACCTTCGCTCTCTCTCTCCCGCTACTCTCTCCTCTTCCATCCTATCATCTCTTCCCTCTGCTCAATCCTTCTCCCTCCAATCTCCTGATTCTGCCTCCTCAACCCTCCTCTCCTCCCTTTCTGCATCCTTTGACTCTCTATGTCCCCTATCCTCCCGGCCGGCTCGGTCCTCCCCTCCTGCTCCGTGGCTTGACGACTCATTGCGAGCTCACAGAACAGGGCTCCGGGCAGCCGAGCGGAAATGGAGGAAAACTAGACTGTTTCTGCTGCTAAAGCTACTTTCTACCACTCTAAATTCCAAGCATCTGCCTCTAACCCTAGGAAGCTCTTTGCCACCTTCTCCTCCCTGCTGAATCCTCCTCCCCCTCCCCCCCTCCTCCCTCTCTGTGGATGACTTCGTCAACCATTTTGAAAAGAAGGTTGACGACATCCGATCCTCGTTTGTTAAGTCAAATGACACTGCTGGTCCTGCTCACACTGCCCTACCCTATGCTTTGACTTCTTTCTCCCCTCGCTCTCCAGATGAAATCTTGCGACTTGTGACGGCCGGCCGCCCAACAACCTGCCCGCTTGACCCTATCCCCTCCTCTCTTCTCCAGACCATCTCCGGTGACCTTCTCCCTTACCTCACCTCGCTCATCAACTCATCCTTGACCGCTGGCTATGTCCCTTCCGTCTTCAAGAGAACGAGAGTTGCACCCCTTCTCAAAAAACCAACACTCGATCCCTCTGATGTCAACAACTACAGACCAGTATCCCTTCTTTCTTTTCTCTCCAAAACTCTTGAACGTGCCGTCTTTAGCCAACTCTCTTGCTATCTCTCTCAGAATGACCTTCTTGATCCAAACCAGTCAGGTTTCAAGACTGGTCATTCAACTGAGACTGCTCTTCTCTGTGTCACGGAGGCTCTCCGCACTGCTAAAGCTAACTCTCTCTCCTCTGCTCTTGTCCTTCTAGACATGTCTGCTGCCTTTGATACTGTGAACCATCAGATCCTCCTCTCCACCCTCTCCGAGTTGGGCATCTCCGGCGCGGCTCACTCTTGGATTGCGTCCTACCTGACTGGTCGTTCCTACCAAGTGGCGTGGCGAGAATCTGTCTCCGCACCACGTGCTCTCACCACTGGTGTCCCCCAGGGCTCAGTTCTAGGCCCTCTCCTATTCTCGCTATACACCAAGTCACTTGGCTCTGTCATATCCTCACATGGCCTCTCCTATCATTGCTACGCAGACGACACACAACTGTGGTCCTCTGTAGCTCAGCTGGTAGAGCACGGCGCTTGTAACGCCAAGGTAGTGGGTTCGATCCCCGGGACCACCCATACACAAAAAATGTATGCACGCATGACTGTAAGTCGCTTTGGATAAAAGCGTCTGCTAAATGGCATATTATTATTTATTATTAATCTTCTCCTTTCCCCCTTCTGATAACCAGGTGGCGAATTGCATCTCTGCATGTCTGGCAGACATATCAGTGTGGATGACGGATCATCACCTTTAGCTGAACCTCGGCAAGACGGAGCTGCTCTTCCTCCCGGGGAAGGACTGCCCGTTCCATGATCTCGCCATCACGGTTGACAACTCCATTGTGTCCTCCTCCCAGAGTGCGAAGAGTCTTCGCGTGACCCTGGACAACACCCTGTCGTTCTCCGCTAACATCAAGGCAGTGACCCGATCCTGTAGGTTCATGCTCTACAACATTCGGAGAGTACGACCCTGCCTTACACAGGAAGCGGCACAGGTCCTAATCCAGGCACTTGTCATCTCCCGTCTGGATTACTGCAACTCACTGTTGGCTGGGCTCCCTGCCTGTGCCATTAAACCCCTACAACTCATCCAGAATGCCGCAGCCCGTCTGGTGTTCAACCTTCCCAAGATCTCTCACGTCACCCCGCTCCTCCGCACACTCCACTGGCTTCCAGTTGAAGCTCGCATCTGCTACAAGACCATGGTGCTTGCCTACGGAGCTGTGAGGGGAACGGCACCTCCGTACCTTCAGGCTCTGATCAGTCCCTACACCCAAACGAGGGCATTGCGTTCATCCACCTCTGGCCTGCTGGCCCCCCTACCTCTGCGGAAGCACAGTTCCCGCTCAGCCCAGTCAAAACTGTTCGCTGCTCTGGCACCCCAATGGTGGAACAAGCTCCCTCACGACGCCAGGACAGCGGAGTCACTCACCACCTTCCGGAGACACTTGAAACCCCACCTCTTTAAGGAATACCTGGGATAGGATAAAGTAATCCTTCTACCCCCCCTTACCCCACCCCAAAGAAAAAACATAAAAATAAAAAAACATATTGTAAAGTGGTTATCCCACTGGCTATATGGTGAATGCACCAATTTGTAAGTCGCTCTGGATAAGAGCGTCTGCTAAATGATGTAAATGTAAAAAATGTAAATCTATTGTCCTGTTGAAAAACAAATGATAGTCCCACTAAGCGCAAACCAGATGGGATGGCGTATCGCTGCAGAATGCTGTGGTAGCCATGCTGGTTAAATGTGCCTTGAATTCTAAATGGGCTCTTACAGGCTCTGCATGGTCAATCTGACATCTGCAGTGGTCTTCCAGCATTTACTGCCATGAGGCCTCTGCAGAAGTCAGAGCAAACATCCGTTTAGGCTTCGTGGAGCAGAGCACAGCTGTTGTGAAGGAAGTCGTCAAGGAAGTGTGTTTGTGTTTATACAGGACCTCCCGCCCCCACCTACCATCAACCAATCATGTCAATGCAGAGCTATATGGAGCCCTCCACATTGTTACAACATTTGAGAGGTGCACAGCGATGCGGTACAGAGCTTGATTGATTTGGCCTCTGCATGCCTCCTGATGCTTTGAAATTGCATCATACCTTCCATACGAAGCCTCCGACCACATTGTCGAATCAAGCATAAATGGGCTTTTAGGATATCCATAGTACCGGAGCATAAATGGGCTTTTAGGCTATCCATAGTACCGGAGCATAAATGGGCTTTTAGGCTATCCATAGTACCGGAGCATAAATTGTCTTTTAGGCTATCCATAGTACCGGAGCATAAGTAGGCTTTTAGGCTATCCATAGTACCGGAGCATAAATGGGTTTTTAGGCTATCCATAGTACCGGAGCATAAGTAGGCTTTTAGGCTATCCATAGTACCGGAGCATAAATGGGCTTTTAGGCTATCCATAGTACCAGAGCATAAATGGGCTTTTAGGCTATCCATAGTACCGGAGCTTCATCTTATTATTTCTATTACTATGGCGGATTCGCTGGTTTTGAGATACTGGTTTTCCCTATCCATCTGTGGCAAAGTTTTGCCTAAACGTTTATGACAAATCCAGCTCCAGAACCAGCCATAGCCTAGCCAGCTGGCTAATCTTTTGAATACGGTGTAGCAACAAGAGATAACATTACCTGGCTAAGGTTAGCATGCCATCTACATTGTCAGCACCCTACTTGTTGTTATTTCTCCAATCCAGCCTGCATCATTCTTCGGAGGTGGAACCTCAACGAGAATTTCTTCGAAATAGGGGTGGCATTGCCCTCTGGGAGGGGCCTTTAAAGCTAAATTGCTACAATTCTACAAATGTTTCCATTATTTTATGTCATGTTAATACAACCTGGACTCAGGGGTAGACGTAACATGATAAATGTAAGTCAGAGACACTCCAATTAGTATGATATGTTACCTTTCGTATGGTATGTATTAATTTGTGGATGTCCATCACCATTTTCGTATGACATGTTACAAATTACAATTCTTATTAAACGTTATGAATTGCAGTGCTTACAATATGTAACCGAATTGCAATTCGTACATGTTACACATTTTCAAAATGTATGATATTTTAAAAATCTTCGCAAAATAACTGTTTTGGATGCAGCGGTGTTAGCTAGAATGCTAATGCTGTAGCAAAAGCTAGCCAAAGAGCCATTTTACTGGTTGAAGTTTAAGTAATAATAGTATGCCATTTAGCAGACGCTTTTATCCAAATCGACTTACAGTCATGCGTGCATATTTTTTTTTTGTGTATGGGTGGTCCCGGGGATCGAACCCACTACCTTGACGTTACAAGCGCCGTGCTCTACCAGCTGAGCTACAAGTGATTTTTAAGTATAATGCAGTTGATTTGTGATGATGACACAAACATTATATTAAGCAGGACATTAATACCAGCCTTACAATCCAATTATAATCCAAAAGTAGTGTGAAATGCACTCATAATCAACATGTACAGTTGAAGTCGGAAGTTTACATACACTTAGGTTGGAGTCATTAAAACTCGTTTTTCAGCCACTCCACAAACTTCTTGTTAACAAACTATAGTTTTGGCAAGTCAGTTAGGACATCTACTTTGTGCATGACACAAGTAATTTTTCCAACAATTGTTTACAGACAGATTATTTCACTTATAACTCACTGTATCACAATTCCAGTGGGTCAGAAGTTTACATACACTAAATTGACTGTGCCTTTAAACAGCTTGGAAAATTCCAGAAAAGGATGTCATGGCTTTAGAAGCTTCTGATAGGCTAATTGACATCATTTGAGTCAATTGGAGGTGTACCTGTGGATATATTTCAAGGCCTACCTTCAAACTCAGTGCCTCTTTGCTTGACATCATGGGAAAATCAAAAAAGACCTCAGAAAATAATTGTAGACCTCCACAAGTCTGGTTAATCCTTGGGAGCAATTTCCAAACGCCTGAAGGTACCACATTCATCTGTACAAACAATAGTACGCAAGTATAAACACCTTGGGACCACGCAGCCGTCATACCACTCAGGAAGGACAAAGTTGTGGCAAAATGGCTTAAGGATAAGAAAGTCAAGGTATTGGAGTGGCCATCACAAAGCCCTGACCTCAATCCTATAGAACATTTGTGGGCAGAACTGAAAATGCGTGTGAGAGCAAGGAGGCATACAAACCTGACTCAGTTACACCAGCTCTGTCAGGAGGAATGGGCCAAAATTCACCCAACTTATTGTGGGAAGCTTGTGGAAGGCTACCTGAAACGTTTGACCCAAGTTAAACAATTTAAAGGCAATGCTACCAAATACTAATTGAGTGTATGTAAACTTCTGACCCACTGGGAATGTGATGAAATAAATAAAAGCTGAAATAAATCATTCTCTCTACTATTATTCTGACATTTCACATTCTTAAAATAAAGTGGTGATCCTAACTGACCTAAAACAGGGAATTTTTACTGGGATTAAATGTCAAGAATTGTGAAAAACTGAGTTTAAATGTATTTGGCTAAGGTGTATGTAAATGTACGACTTCAACTGTAAATAGAGGCTTCTTTTTGCTGGCCTTCTATAAGAACTCCCCCTTGTTCTGCTACCAACTCGCGCGCATCGCCCTCGTGCGGCAATGTTTGCAAACACAGAAAGGTCTATGAAGAGGGTTTCCTGCAGATGCAGGAATGCCCACATGCAGGAACGCCCCGAATTGCGGGCTGAACTTGCACCCTTCTCCCATCCCCATGTATTTTTGGATAGGGCCAATGCAATTTTGAGGTCACGTAGGCCAACAATACAATAACAACATTTTAATGTTGTAGGCCTACACCCTACACGTTTGAAGATAGGGCTATATCGTTATGTAAATCAAACGATCGGATGGTTTCAGTTGGAAACTGCGTCGCCAGCCAGGCATCTTAACATGGCAGGTGCCCCACAGACAGCCCAAGGTGCGCCCACCGTGACAGACAGGACAACCAGCCAATCCCTAGTGTCCTTTTCCTCCATATCCAGAGGACCCGCATCTGATTGGTTGCTAAGGGCGGGGTGCAGCCATCCCTACCCAGAGAACTGTCACCAGACCAGGCACGACTCCGGGAGGGAAGAGAGAAGAGACGAATTGATGCAAACACGAGAATCAAACTACAAACAAACAAGACCGATACACCGAGAAATGTACAAATAAACACCGGTTAAGACGCGCATAAGGTAGAGTGCATTTTGTTGTCAATTCTAGCGATGTCTGATGGGGATGTTTTGTGGCTGGCTTGCCTACAACAATACGAGACAGCCATGTCTCGTATCTTGTCTCGATAACACACACTGACTGTGCCACTGTACTTGGTGGCTAGATAACCAGCTAGCTAGCTTCAACGAAAATACACGGTTCTTCACCATGAATAGCCTATTTTATCACAATTGTTTAGTCAAAGAAACGCCGCCGTTGCGTTGCAGATCAACATGTTGTAAACCATCTGATGCACCCCGTGGATATACCATTTGCTCTGAGATAAGAGATTATGTGCAAGAATAGGTGATGATGGTAGGCGAGGATGCTCAGCTGCCAGGCTTTTACTACGGGTCGTCCGTGTTTCAAGATGGTTGTGTCGAGGAATATAGGTAGTAGGGAAGAATAATTATTTTGGTGGTTCTATTAGGGTAATGTTATACTCAGTAATTCTACCGTATTTAAATCACTATTATTTAAAGCTGTGTTTAGGTCTGTCTGTCTGTCTGATCAGATCGCTTTGTCTGTCCCGCGCATGAAACATCTTCCTCCAGAATATTGGAACATTAATAAACCCGGGCAGTTCGAAAGGTTACAATTCTGATTCCGAAGTTCAACCGCTCTCCCTCGCCGCCTCTTGCTCCGCCTGTGTAATGACTGAGTGAGTGTAGGCTAGTAGATGGACACTTGTTCATTCCCGCGGGATGCCATTGCGACCCGGTCTGTGTGTGTTTAAAAAGAAAAAGCGCGTCAAAATAATTTGCATGTGAATTATTGATCAGTCATCTTTCTGGAGCCTTGTTGTACCATCTGGTTTGGTGTGTAGGCTACAGGGTCCCGTTTGCTACACACTGTAGGCCTTGCTTTATTGTGTAATGCTTTGTCGCCTGCTGTGTCAATTCAGGATAAAAAAATCCTATGTGATTTGACCTGCCCTATAGGACTACAAACTGTTTATATGTTCTTTGTTGTTTACAATAAGTTACTCTACACTACAGTGGAAGTATCAACATCATACTATTTTTGAAATATAGTGTAATTGTCGTGTTATAATCATCGGTGTCAAATTGGCAATGGGGTCACTGCCACTGGGCTTGAACCAATGATTTCACTGCACCTATCCGGTGTATGTAACAAAACGTGTTTATTTATTTATATATGCACTATATGACTGATAGGAGGCGCTGTGTTAAAGCCAACATGCCTCCATATTTGCACTCCCCCACCATTGTAAAACATATTTTGGAAGCTATAGAAATGCTTTAAATAAATGTCTACATTCGTTTTTTGCCACATTTATTATATTACATACACCTTAATGCATACTCTTACATTATATTATGTGAGCTAAACACACACAAATTAAAAGAAGGGATACTTTAAGGGATACTTTGGGATTTTGGCAATGAGGCCCTTTATCTACTCCCACAGTAAGATGAAGTACTGGATGCTATTTTTATGTCTGTGTCCAGTATGAAGAAAGTTAGAGGTAGTTTCACGAGCCAACGCTAACTAGCATTAGCACAATGACTGGAAGTCTATGGGTATTTACTAGCATGCTACTGTAATGTTACTGTCCCCACTACAACAAAACAATACATAAAATACATGTGTAATTTAATTGAAATACTGTAGAGTTCCATTCATTCCTATGGAGAACTGCTACTACTGGGGAGTGCCAAAATGGCCGACTTGTTGCTTCAAAATCCTATTGTCCCTAACCCCTAACCGTAACCCTAACCCTTGACCTAACCCCTAACCCTAAACCTAACGCTAACCCTAAATCTAATCCTAATTTCTTCCCTAACCCTAATTCTAACCCCTAAACCTAAAAAAAAGCATTTTTCCTTGTGGGGACCGGCGAAATGTCCCCACTTGTCTGAAATGTCCCTTGTTTTACTATCCTTGTGAGGACTTCTGGTCCCCACAACGATAGTAAAACCAAACCACAGACACACTCGATGGCACTGGATGTGTGACACTGTCTCTGTCTCTCTGTCTCTGTCTCTGTCTCTGTCTCTGTCTCTGTCTCTGTCACACTGTGCTACCGGCTAGGTAGATGGGCTATAGTAGACCAGCCCACCCACCCACTCATTTTGGTTGCTCAATGATGTACAGTATATAAACATAGTTCTGGTTGCTACACTCTTAGAAAAAAAGTTTCCTTATAGAACCAAAAAGGGTTATATCGCTTGCTTCATATATGGAACCCCTAAAAGTTCTATATAGAACCCTAGAGGTTCTTCTTCACTCAACCAACATGGTTCCATATAGAACCCTGTATGGTACCATTATTGAATTATGGCTACTATTATTCAAATAGTAATATCTTGAGCTAAGACAATAATTTAATAACATTTTAAATAATGGAGAAAAGAACAAAAGAATACCAGCATAGTTTTTAGAATTTATCGTCATTATATGCAAATATAGTTTGGAAATATGCACTGGTTGCCAGGGGAGGCATCTCATTGTTTGAATGATGTCCCACGTCAACTCTGGCTGACTCTTGCAGTACAATACAATACAATTCAATACCATACAATATACTTTGTCCATTAGTTACAGTGAACAACAAAAATGTGTGTTCTGCTCCGTTCTCAATCCCCCCTCAAACATACAGTTGAGACGAGCACAGGTTCCAGCTGCAGTGCAGCGCCCCAGGATGGAGAGCATGTTGTGGGTTTAAGGGCCTTGCTCAAGTGTCCAACGGTAGGGAAATGTTTTGAGGATGTGAACCCAGAAGCCCTTCAGTTGTCAGATCTATTCCACCTGTTATTTTTTTCCAGTGCCCGGCCTGAGATTCAAACCGGCCACCTTTCGACCACAGGTTCAACTCCTGCCACAGGTTCAACTCCTTAGCAGGGCTACCTGCTTGACTGGTTCCAGAGGAGAAGAAACATGAGTTAATCTGCCAAAATGAAGACAAAATGCTATGCAGACATAATAATCATTATGATGTAGAAGAACAACTTACATGCAGCAGCAGCCGAAAGAGAGATCCTCTGCCAGACTAAGCAAAACATAGATGGTGTGTTAAAAGTAATGTAATGATTAACGAGGCTATTGAATCACCAAGATTTATTATACATAATTTATGATAAATCATTTATACATACCTCCTCTCAGTCAGCAACAGTCTTCTAATGGCTTCATGAAACATAGGCTAGTCCCCTCAATTGACTCCACACTGTAATACTGAAATAAAAGTAACAATTAGCTAATTGCAAATGTCAGTCTGGGTCTGTAGCTCTATTTGGCATATCCCATAATACATAAAACAATGTTTATTTGAAAGAGTTAGCTGGCTAGCTTGTAAAGTGGTGAATTAAAGTAGCATATTTCTTTCTGTTTAGCTAGCTAAGTTAGCTAGCTAGCTAGCTTGCAAACATGCTCACATTTTTATAATGATTCAACTTTATTTATCTAGCCTATAGTTTATCATATGATTTTGGCTTTATATATTTGAATTAAATAATAAACGTTGCTTACCTTAATACATTGAAAAATAACGTACTTATTGGTAGGCTACTTGCAAGTTGGTTCAACCACTGTCCTTTTGTGTCAACATGCAGGAATGGATTGGCAGTTGGTTTTTGAATCTGAATGGCAGTTCAATTTTGAATTGACCGAAAGGTTCTATATGGAACCCCATTTTTTCATCTAAGACTGTATGCTTTTATTAAACACATAATTATCTCTTGCTAGCCTTTAGTTTGCAACAGCACAGGTTTCTATGAACCTTCCTGTTTGCCACTCAGACCTCTGCAGCAATGTTGCAAAATAGGAATTCGCTCTTCGTACCATAGTGAGCTAATGGTGTCGGACATCAGCTAGCCATTTTTCTTACCAGGCAAAATCATGCAGCATCATTTAGGTGGATAAAAATGTCAATGGAAAATAGCTAAAACAAATGAAAAGGGAATGTTAGCTGTCATCTCAGGGTTTGATGTGACTGGGTTAGCTTTTGTTAGCTGTTGTTTTCTAAAATTCCCATTACACTCTGGGATAGGGACAGAACCCTAAAGGTTCTTTGCCTTCACTGGGTGTATATAGAGAACCTTTTTTAGTAAATGGTTCTTTAATCTCGTCCAAACCTTATTTTGTAAGTGTATGTAATATTGATGCTGCTTACATACAGTGCTGTCTGTCTGTCTGTCTGTCTGTCTGTCTGTCTGTCTGTCTGTCTGTCTGTCTGTCTGTTCGTCTGTCTGTCTGTCTGTCTGTCTGTCTGTCTGTCTGTCTGTCTGTCTGTCTGTCTGTCTGCCTGCCTGCCTGCCTGCCTGCCTGCCTGCCTGTCTGTCTGTCTGTCTGTCTGTCTGTCTGTCTGCCTGTTAGCATTAGCCAGTCGTTTTGTGGCCATACTGCTGTGAGAGGGACTCAATCTTGTCCTAGTACTCCACAGGCAGCACACACTAATCAATAACACTATCACACTATGGCTGTGTTTACATAGGCAGCCCAATTCTGATCTTTTCCGCAATTATGGTCAAAAGAGCTAAACTGATTGGTCAAAAGACCAATTAGTGAAAACAATATTAGAATTGGGCTGCCTGTGTAAACGCAGCCTTACAGCACCACAGCAACACCCAATCAGCACATAACAAAGTAGTGTACGGCGTCTGTACAATGTACAAAACCACATCAGCCTGTATTA
>NW_025534681.1:0-55000 GCF_020615455.1 Coregonus clupeaformis
AAAAAATAATTGCATTGCATTTTTCCCCATTTTCCATCCAGTTCGCTTTATTTTTTATAATATATTACACTTGATCTTTCTTGAATAAGTTCCTCCATTTCTTTTTGTTTTTCCTCTAACTTATTTTGTGCCTCTATGGTACAGTTTTTATTGCTATCTATCTGTACTGTTAGTCCTTCCATTTCCTTTGTTAGTATGGACTCTTTTGACCTAAATTGCTTTTGTTTCAGAGATGAGTACTGAATTGCATGGCCTTTAAAGGCACATTTAAAAGTGTCCCATACAATAAGGGGATCTGCTGTACCTATGTAATGTCGGAAAAAGTAAGTTATAAATTCTTCTGTCCTCCACTATCCTCGCCCACGTGGAAATTCTGTAAGAGTAATGTACTGTATATGCCAATTATTTGATGGTCCGACCGCATTCTGTCCCCTATCAACACTTTTTAAACTTTTGGTGCCAGCGAGAATGCCATAAGAGAGTAGTCAAGACGACCAGCTTGATTGAGTCTCCTCCATGTATATCTCACTAGGTCAGGATATTTAAGCCTCCATATATCCACTGGTTCCAATATATCCATGATATTAGTGATTTCCTTAAGTGCATGAGGGTGATAGTTAGTGTCATTTCCTTTACGGTCCATTGAGCTATTTAAAAACGTATTATAATCTCCCACCATAACAATAGAGTTGTGTATTGCTTGTAGGTTTGATAAATTATTATATATATTTTCAAAGAAGTGTGGATCATCATTATTTGGTCCGTAAAGGTTAATGAGCCATATGTGTTTATGATCAATAACATATTTAAAATCATCCATCTACCTTGGGATCTGTTCGGACAATTTGCACATTCGGATCAAAATTACTCTTAATAATATCATCACCCCTTTTGAGTTTCTTTGCCCATGGGAGAGGTATATTTTGCCGGTGTTACCTTAACGTTAGTCCTGCTTGCAACAAAGTATTTCATGATACGTAGTCCTTTTGAACAGACCAAGGGCAATTTATCTACACTGAAAAAAAATATAAACACAACATGTAAAGTGTTGGTCCCATGTTTCATGAGCTGAAATAAAAGATTCCAGACATTTTCCATACGGACAAAAACGTATTTCTCTCAAATTTTATGCACAAATTTGTTTACATCCCTGTTAGTGAGCATTTCTTTGCCAAGATAATCCATCCACCTGACAGGTGTGGCATATCAATTAAACAGATTGATCATTACACAGCTGCACCTTGTGCTGGGGACAAGTTTTGAGGGAGCGTGCAATTGGCATGCTGACTGCAGGAATGTTCACCAGAGCTGTTGCCAGATCATTTAATGTTAATTTCTCTGCCATAAGCCGCATCCAACGTTGTTTTAGATAATTTGGCCAACCGGCCTCACAACCACAGACCATGTGTAACCACGCCAGCCCAGGACCTCCACATCCAGCTTCTTCACCTGCGGGATCGTCTGAGAGGGGAGAAGGGGGTCTGCTGAGGAGTATTTCTGTCTGGAATAAAGCCCTTCTGTGGGGAAAAACTCATTCTAATTAGCTGGGCCTGGCTCGCCAGTGGCTTGGCCTATGCACTCCCAGGCCTACCCAGGGCTGCTCCCCTGCCCAATCTTGTGAAATCCATAGATTTAGGGCCTAATGAATTTATCTAAATTGACTGATTTCCTTCTATGAACTTGTAACTCAGTGAAATCTTTGAAATTGTTGCATGTTGCGTTTATATTTTTGTTCAGTATCTTTGACAAGCATTCCGTACAATATAAATAAAGTATTTCCTCATTTAACACACAGCAAATCTACTACGGCCATTTATCCAACACTTCGTATTAATGGAAACTAATGTTGGTGTAGACTACTGCTATTATTTTATTAGTTTCCTATTGATGTTATCCAAAAGTATCTGGTATGTTCATTTCTTATCAAGATCGGGGGGGGGTAAAATATCCCTGGACTGTGTATATAAATCAAGTAAATCGGGTATCCCCCCCACTACCCTGACCTGTAGTATCCCCCCCCACTACATTTACATTTTACATTTACGTCATTTAGCAGACGCTCTTATCCAGAGCGACTTACAGTTAGTGAGTGCATACATTATTTTTATTTTTTATTTTTTCATACTGGCCCCTCGTGCGAATCGAACCCACAACCCTGGCGTTGCAAACGCCATGCTCTACAACTGAGCTACATCCCTGCCGGCCATTCTCCCCTACCCTGGACGATGCTGGGCCAATTTGTCGTCGCCATGTGTCTCCCGGTCGCGCCGGCTCGACAGAGCCTGGATCAAAATTACTCTTAATAATATCATCACCCCTTTTGAGTTTCTTTGCCCATGGGAGAGGTATATTTCGCCGGTGTTACCTTAACGTTAGTCCTGCTTGCAACAAAGTATTTCATGATACGTAGTCCACTACCCTGACCTGTAGTATCCCCCCCACTACCCTGACCTGTAGTACCCCCCCCCCACTACCCTGACCTGTAGTATCCCCACTACCCTGATCTGTAGTATCCCCCCACTACCCTGACCTGTAGTAATCCCCCACTACCCTGACCTGTAGTATCCCCCCCACTACCCTGACCTGTAGTATCCCCCCCACTACCCTGACCTATAGTATCCCCCCCCACTACCCTGACCTGTAGTATCCCCACTACCCTGACCTGTAGTATCCCCACTACCCTGACTGTAGTATCCCCCCACTACCCTGACCTGTAGTATCCCCCACTAACCCAGACCTGTAGTATCCCCCACTACCCTGACCTGTAGTATCCCCCCACACCCTGACCTGTAGTATCCCCCCCACTACCCTGACCTGTAGTATCCCCCCACTACCCTGACCTGTAGTATCCCCCCACTACCCTGACCTGTAGTATCCCCCACTACCCAGACCTGTAGTATCCCCCCCACTACCCTGACCTGTAGTATCCCCCCACTACCCTGACCTGTAGTATCCCCCCACTACCCTGACCTGTAGTATCCCCCCCACTACCCTGACCTGTAGTATCCCCCACTACACTGACATGTAGTATCCCCCCCCCCACTACCCAGACCTGTAGTATCCCCCCACTACCCTGACCTGTAGTATCCCCCCCCACTACCCTGACCTGTAGTATCCCCCCACTACCCTGACCTGTAGTATCCCCCCCACTACCCTGACCTGTAGTATCCCCCACTACCCTGACCTGTAGTACCCCCCACTACCCTGACTGTGTATCCCACTACCCTGACCTGTAGTATCCCCCCACTACCCTGACCTGTAGTACCCCCACTACCCTGACCTGTAGTACCCCCCCCACTACCCTGACCTGTAGTATCCCCCACTACCCTGACCTGTAGTATCCCCCCCACTACCCTGACCTGTAGTATCCCCCCCACTACTCCTGACCTGTAGTATCCCCCCACTACCCTGACCTGTAGTATCCCCCACTACCCTGACCTGTAGTACCCCCACTACCCTGACCGTAGTATCCCCTCCACTGCCCTGATCTGTAGTATCCCCCCCACTACCTTGACCTGTAGTATCCCCCACTACCCTGACCTGTAGTATCCCCCCCACTACCCTGACCTGTAGTACCCCCCACTACCCTGACCTGTAGTATCCCCCCACTACCCTGACATGTAGTATCCCTCCCCACTACCCTGACCTGTAGTATCCCCCCACTACCCTGACCTGTAGTATCCCCCCCACTACCCAGACCTGTAGTATCCCCCCCACTACCCTGACCTGTAGTATCCCCAACTACCCTGACCTGTAGTATCCCACTACCCTGACCGTAGTATCCCCCCCCACTACCCTGACCTGTAGTATCCCCCCCACTACCCAGACCTGTAGTATCCCCCCCACTACCCTGACCTGTAGTATCCCCCCACTACCCTGACCTGTAGTATCCCCCCACTACCCTGACCTGTAGTATCCCCCCACTACCCTGACCTGTAGTATCCCCCCCACTACTCCTGACCTGTAGTATCCCCACTACCCTGACCTGTATCCCCCCACTACCCTGACCTGTAGTATCCCCCCCACTACCCTGACCTGTAGTATCCCCCCACTACCCTGACCTGTAGTATCCCCCCCACTACCCTGACCTGTAGTATCCCCCCCCACTACCCTGACCTGTAGTATCCCCCCAATACCCTGACCGTAGTATCCCCCCACTACCCTGACCTGTAGTATCCCCCCCACTACCCTGACCTGTAGTATCCCCCCACTACCCTGACCAGTATCCCCCACTACCTGACCTGTAGTATCCCCCCACTACCCAGACCTGTAGTATCCCCCCACTACCCTGACCTGTAGTATCCCCCCAACTACCCTGACCTGTAGTATCCCCCACTACCCAGACCTGTAGTATCCCCCCACTACCCTGACCTGCAGTATCCCCCCCCCCAACTACCCTGACCCTGTAGTATCCCCCCACTACCCTGACCTGTAGTATCCCCCACTACCCTGACCTGTAGTATCCCCCCACTACCCTGACCTGTAGTATCCCCCCACTACCCAGACCTGTAGTATCCCACTACCTGACCTGTAGTATCCCCCCCCCCACTACCCTGACCTGTAGTATCCCCCCCACTACCCTGACCGAGTATCCCCCCACTACCGAGACCTGTAGTATCCCCCACTACCCTGACCTGTAGTATCCCCCCCCACTACCCTGACCTGTAGTATCCCCCCCACTACCCTGACCTGTAGTATCCCCCCCACTACCCTGACCTGTAGTATCCCCCACTACCCTGACCTGTAGTACCCCCCACTACCCAGACCTGTAGTATCCCCCCACTACCCTGACCTGCAGTATCCCCCCACTACCCTGACCTGTAGTATCCCCCCACTACCGACCTGTAGTATCCCCCCGACTACCCTGACCTGAGTATCCCCCACTACCCTGACCTGTAGTACCCCCCACTACCCAGACCTGTAGTATCCCCCCACTACCCAGACCTGTAGTATCCCCCCCACTACCCTGACCTGTAGTATCCCCCCACTACCCTGACCTGCAGTATCCCCCCACTACCCTGACCTGTAGTACCCCACTACCCTGACCTGTAGTATCCCCCCCACTACCTTGACCTGTAGTATCCCCCACTACCCTGACCTGTATATCCCCACACACCTGACCTGTAGATCCCCCACAACCCTGACCTGTAGTATCCCCCACTACCCTGACCTGTAGTATCCCCCCCACTACCCTGACCTGTAGTATCCCCCCACTACCCTGACCTATAGTATCCCCCCCCACTACCCTGACCTGTAGTATCCCCCCCCCACAACCCTGACCTGTAGTATCCCCCCACTACCCTGACCTGTAGTATCCCCCCCACTACCCTGACCTATAGTATCCCCCACTACCCTGACCTGTAGTATCCCCCCACTACCCTGACCTGTAGTATCCCCCCCACTACCCTGACCTGTAGTATCCCCCCCACTACCCTGACCTGTAGTATCCCCCCCACTACCCTGACCTGTAGTATCCCCCCACTACCCTGACCTGTAGTATCCCCCCACTACCCTGACCTGTAGTATCCCCCACTACCCTGACCTGTAGTATCCCCCCACTACCTGACCTGTAGTATCCCCCACTACCCTGACCTGTAGTATCCCCCCCACTACCCTGACCTGTAGTATCCCCCACTACCCTGACCCTGTAGTATCCCCCCCACTACCCTGACCTGTAGTATCCCCCACTACCCTGACCTGTAGTATCCCCCACTACCCTGACCTGTAGTATCCCCCCACTACCCTGACCTGTAGTATCCCACCCCCACTACCCAGACCTGTAGTATCCCCCCCCCCACTACCCTGACCTGTAGTATCCCCCCACTACCCTGACCTGTAGTATCCCCCCACTACCCTGACCTGTAGTACCCCCACTACCCAGACCTGTAGTATCCCCCCACTACCTTGACCTGTAGTATCCCCCCCACTACCCTGACCTGTAGTATCCCCACACTACCCTGACCTGTAGTATCCCCCACTACCCTGACCTGTAGTATCCCCCACCCCCACTACCCTGACCTGTAGTATCCCCCCCACTACCCTGACCTGTAGTATCCCCACCCCCACTACCCTGACCTGTAGTATCCCCCCCCACTACCCTGACCTGTAGTATCCCCCCCACTACCCTGACCCGTAGTATCCCCACTACCCTGACCCTGTAGTATCCCCCCCACTACCCTGACCTGTAGTATCCCCCACTACCCTGACCTGTAGTGATCCCCCACTACCGACCGTAGTATCCCCCCACTACCCTGACCTGTAGTATCCCCCCACTACCCTGACCTGTAGTATCCCCCACTACCCGACCTGTAGTATCCCCCCCCCCACTACCCTGACCTATAGTATCCCCACTACCCTGACCTGTAGTATCCCCCCCACTACCCTGACCTATAGTATCCCCCCCCCACTACCCTGACCTGTAGTATCCCCCCACTACCCTGACCTGTAGTATCCCCCACTACCCTGACCTGTAGTATCCCCCCACTACCCTGACCTGTAGTATCCCCCCACTACCCTGACCTATAGTATCCCCCCACTACCCTGATCTGTAGTATCCCCCCACTACCCAGACCTGTAGTATCCCCCCCACTACCTGACCTGTAGCATCCCCCCCGCTACCCAGACCTGTAGTATCCCCCCACACCCAGACCTGTAGTATCCCCCCCCACTACCCAGACCTGTAGTATCCCCCCACTACCCGACCGTAGTATCCCCCCCCACTACCCAGACCTGTAGTATCTCCCCCACTACCCTGACCTGTAGTATCCCCGCTACCCAGACCTGTAGTATCCCCCACTACCCTGACCTGTAGTATCCCCCCACTACCCAGACCTGTAGTATCCCCACTACCCTGACCTGTAGTATCCCCCCAACTACCCTGACCTGTAGTATCCCCCCCCACTACCCAGACCTGTAGTATCCCCCCACTACCCTGACCTGTAGTATCCCCCCCCACTACCCTGACCTGTAGTACCCCCACTACCCTGACCTGTAGTATCCCCCCCACTACCCTGACCTGCAGTATCCCCACTACCCTGACCTGTAGTATCCCCCCCCCACTACCCAGACCTGTAGTATCCCCCCCACTACCCTGACCTGTAGTATCCCCCCCACTACCCTGACCTGTAGTATCCCCCCCACTACCCTGACCTGTAGTATCCCCCCCCACTACCCAGACCTGTAGTATCCCCCCACTACCCTGACCTGTAGTATCCCCCCCCCACTACCCTGACCTGTAGTATCCCCCCCACTACCCTGACCTGTAGTATCCCCCCCCACTACCCTGACCTGTAGTATCCCCCCACTACCCTGACCTGTAGTACCCCCCCACTACCCAGACCTGTAGTATCCCCCCCACTACCCTGACCTGTAGTATCCCCCACTACCCTGACCGTAGTATCCCCCCACTACCCTGACCTGTAGTATCCCCCGACTACCCTGACCTGTAGTATCCCCCCCACTACCCTGACCTGCAGTATCCCCCCACTACCCAGACCTGTAGTATCCCCCCCACTACCCAGACCTGTAGTATCCCCCCCCACTACCCTGACCTGTAGTATCCCCCCACTACCCTGACCTGTAGTATCCCCCACTACCCTGACCTGTAGTACTCCCCACTACCCTGACCTGTAGTATCCCCCACTACCTTGACCTGTAGTATTCCCACTACCCTGACCTGTAGTATCCCCCACACTACCCTGACCTGTAGTATCCCCCCACTACCCTGACCTGTAGTATCCCCCCACTACCCTGACCTGTAGTATCCCCCCCCACTACCCTGACCTGTAGTATCCCCCCCACTACCCTGACTCTATAGTATCCCCCCACACCCTGACCGTATCCCCCCCACAACCCTGACCTGTAGTATCCCCCCACTACCCTGACCTGTAGTATCCCCCCCACTACCCTGACCTATAGTATCCCCCCACTACCCTGACCTGTAGTATCCCCCACTACCCTGACCTGTAGTATCCCCCCCCACTACCCTGACCTGTAGTATCCCCCCCCACTACCCTGACCTGTAGTATCCCCCCACTACCCTGACCTGTAGTATCCCCACTACCCTGACCTGTAGTATCCCCCCACTACCCTGACCTGTAGTATCCCCCACTACCCTGACCTGTAGTATCCCCCCCACTACCCTGATCTGCAGTATCCCCCCCACTACCCTGACCTGTAGTATCCCCCACTACCTGACCTGTAGTATCCCCCCACTACCCTGACCTGTAGTATCCCCCCACTACCCTGACCTGTAGTATCCCCCCCCACTACCCGACCTGTAGTATCCCCCCACTACCCTGACCTGTAGTATCCCCCCACTACCCTGACCTGTAGTATCCCCCCCACTACCCTGACCTGTAGTATCCCCCCACTACCCTGACCTGTAGTATCCCCCCCACTACCCTGACCTGTAGTATCCCCCCCACTACCCTGACCTGTAGTATCCCACCCCCACTACCCTGACCTGTAGTATCCCCCCCCCAACTACCCTGACCTGTAGTACCCCCCCACTACCCTGACCTGTAGTATCCCCCCACTACCCTGACCTGTAGTATCCCCCACTACCCTGACCTGTAGTATCCCCCCACTACCCTGACCTGTAGTATCCCCCACTACCCTGACCTGTAGTATCCCCCCACTACCCTGACCTGTAGTATCCCCCCACTACCCTGACCTGTAGTATCCCCCCCACTACCCTGACCTGTAGTATCCCCCACTACCCTGACCGTAGTATCCCCCCACTACCCTGACCTGTAGTATCCCCACTACCCTGACCGTAGTATCCCCCACTACCCTGACCTGTAGTATCCCCCCCCACTACCCTGACCATAGTATCCCCCCACTACCCTGACCTGTAGTATCCCCCCCACTACCCAGACCTGTAGTATCCCCCCACTACCCTGACCTGTAGTATCCCCCGCTACCCAGACCTGTAGTATCCCCCACTACCCTGACCTGTAGTATCCCCCCACTACCCAGACCTGTAGTATCCCCCCCACTACCCAGACCTGTAGTATCCCCCCACTACCCAGACCTGTAGTATCCCCCCACTACCCTGACCTAGTATCCCCCCTACCCAGACCTGTAGTATCCCCCCCACTACCCTGACCTGTAGTATCCCCCACTACCCCTGACCTGTAGTATCCCCCACTACCCTGACCTGTAGTATCCCCACTACCCTGACCTGTAGTATCCCCCCCACTACCCTGACCTTAGATCCCACACTACCCGACCTGTATATCCCCCACTACCCTGACCTGTAGTACCCCACACTACCCTGACCTGTAGTATCCCCCCCCCACTACCCTGACCTGTAGTATCCCCCCACTACCCTGACCTGTAGTATCCCCCCCCACTACCCTGACCTGTAGTATCCCCCCACTACCCTGACCTGTAGTATCCCCCCCACTACCCTGACCTGTAGTATCCCCCCCCACTACCCTGACCTGTAGTATCCCCCCCCCACTACCCTGACCTGTAGTATCCCCCACTACCCTGACCTGTAGTATCCCCACTACCCTGACCTGTAGTATCCCCCCACTACCCTGACCTGTAGTATCCCCCCCCCCACTACCCTGACCTGTAGTATCCCCCCCACTACCCTGACCTGTAGTATCCCCCCCACTACCCTGACCTGTAGTATCCCCCCCACTACCCTGACCTGTAGTATCCCCCCCACTACCCTGACCTGTAGTATCCCCCCCACTACCCTGACCTGTAGTATCCCCCCACTACCCTGACCTGTAGTATCCCCCCCACTACCCTGACCTGTAGTATCCCCCCACACCCTGACCTGTAGATCCCCCCACTACCCTGACTGTAGTATCCCACTACCCGACCTGTAGTATCCCCCCACTACCCGACCTGTAGTACCCCCACTACCCTGACCTGTAGTATCATCCCCCCACTACCCTGACCTGTAGTATCCCCCCCACTACCCAGACCTGTAGTATCCCCTCACACCCTGACCGTAGTATCCCCCACTACCCGACCGTAGTATCCCCCCACTACCCTGACCTGTAGTATCCCCCCCACTACCCTGACCTGTAGTATCCCCCCACTATCCTGACCTGTAGTATCCCCCACTACCCTGACTGTAGTATCCCCCCACTACCCTGACCTGTAGTATCCCCCCACTACCCTGACCTGTAGTATCCCCACACCCTGACCTGTAGTATCCCCCCACTACCCTGACCTGTAGTATCCCCCCACTACCCTGACCTGTAGTATCCCCCACTACCCAGACCTGTAGTATCCCCCCCACTACCCTGACCTGTAGTATCCCCCCACTACCCTGACCTGTAGTATCCCCCCACTACCCGACCTGTAGTATCCCAACCACTACCCTGACCTGTAGTATCCCCCCACTACCCTGACCTATAGTATCCCCCCCACTACCCTGACCTGTAGTATCCCCCCACTACCCTGACCTGTAGTATCCCCCCCAATACCTGACCTGTAGTATCCCCCCACTACCCTGACCTGTAGTATCCCCCCACTACCCTGACCTGTAGTATCCCCCACTACCCTGACCTGTAGTATCCCCCCACTACCCGACCTGTAGTACCCCACTACCCTGACCTGTAGTATCCCCCCACTACCCTGACCTGTAGTATCCCCCACTACCCAGACCAGCAGTATCCCCCCCACTACCCAGACCTTAGTATCCCCCCACTACCCTAACCTGTAGTATCCCCCACTACCCTGATCTGTAGTATCCCCCCCACTACCCAGACCTGTAGTATCCCCCCCACTACCCTGACCTGTAGTATCCCCCCCACTACCCTGATCTGTAGTATCCCCCCCACTACCCTGACCTGTAGTATCCCCCCCACTACCCTGACTGTAGTATTCCCCCCCACTACCCTGACCTGTAGTATCCCCCACTACCCTGACCTGTAGTATCCCCACTACCCTGACCTGTAGTACCCCCACTACCCTGATGTAGTATCCCCACTACCCTGACTGTAGTATCCCCACTACCCTGACCTGTAGTATCCCCCCACTACCCTGACTCTGTAGTAACCCCCCACTACCCTGACCTGTAGTATCCCCACTACCCTGACCTGTAGTATCCCCCCACTACCCGACCTGAGTATTTCCCCCACTACCCTGACCTGTAGTATCCCCCACTACCCTGACCTGTAGTATCCCCCACTACCCTGACCTGTAGTATCCCCCCCACTACCCTGACCTGTAGTATCCCCCCACTACCCTGACCTGTAGTATCCCCACTACCCTGACCTGTAGTATCCCCCCACTACCCTGACCTGTAGTATTCCCCACTACCCTGACCTGTAGTATCCCCATACCCTGACCTGTAGTATCCCCCCCACTACCCTGACCTGTAGTATCCCCCCACTACCCTGACCTGTAGTATCCCCCCCACTACCCTGACCTGTAGTATCCCCCACTACCCTGACCTGTAGTATCCCCCCCACTACCTTGACCTGTAGTATCCCCCCCACTACCCTGACCTGTAGTATCCCCCCCAGTACCCTGACCTGTAGTATTCCCCCACTACTCTGACCTGTAGTATCCCCCCACTACCCTGACCTGTAGTCATACTACCACCACTACTACTACTACTACTACTACCACTACTACTACTACTACTACTACCACCAATACTACTACTACTACTACTACCACCAATACTACTACTACTACTACTACTACTACCAATACTACTACTACTACTACTACCACCAATACTACTACTACTACTACTACTACTATTACCAATACTACTACTACTACTACTACTACCACCAATACTACTACTACTACTACTACTACTACTACCAATACTACTACTACTACTACTACCAATACTACTACTACTACTACTACTAATTACCAATACTACTACTACTACTACTACTACTATTACCAATACTACTACTACCACCACTACTACTACCAATACTACTACCACAAATACTACTACTACTACTACCACTACTACTATTACTATTACAAATACTACTACCACAAATACCACCACCACCACTACTACTACTACTACTACTACTACTACTACTACTACTACTACTACTACTACCACTACTACTACTACTACTACTACTACAAATAACACCACCACCACTACTACCACTACTACTACCACTACTACTACTACTACTACCACCACTACCACTACTACTACTACTACTACTACCACCAATACTACTACTACTACTACTACTACTACCAATACTACTACTACCAATATTACTACTACTACTACTACTACTACTACCACACTACTACTACTACATACACTACTACTACTACCACCATACTACTACTACCAATACTGCTACTACTACTACTACCACCAATACTACGCACATACTACTACTACTACTACACCAATACTACTACTACTACTACTGCCAATATTACACACACTACTACTACTACTACTACCAATACTACTACTTACCACTAATACTACTACTACTACTACTACTACCAATACTACTACTACTACTACTAATACTACTACTACTACTACTACTACTATTACCAATACTACTACTACCACCACTACTACTACCAATACTACTACAAATACTACTACAAATACTACTACTACCAATACTACTACACAATACTACTACTACCAATACTACTACTAATTACTACTACTAATACTACTAATACTACTACTACTACTACTACCACTACACTACTACTACCTACACCATTACTACTACTACTACTACTACTATTACCAATACTACTACTACCACCACTACTACTACCAATACTACTACAAATACTACTACAAATACTACTACTAATACTACTACTACCAATACTACTACTACAAATACTACTACTACCAATACTACTACTAATACTACTACTACCAATACTACTACTAATACTACTACTACTACTACCAATACTACTACTACTGTTTTGTATTGTGGACATACAGCACACAAGGCCTTATTCAACCTCACTGATTTGAGCTATTGAAACAAATTAATCAAACAGGAGACATTTCTAGTCTAAGTCATTTGTTTTATTGTCCGTTTCTTAATAGTTATCTTTTTGTTCAGATATACATTTCATAATCAGATTTTACACATTTTAGTTAATGAAGTGTTCATGAGATTTTATACATTTTAGGTAATGAAGTGTTAGAAAAATGTCACAGAGTGTTAAATGTTAGTCATTTTGTCACAAAAACAAACTCGCATAAATCTCATAGAATCAACAGCTTATGACACAGTGACCAGGTAAGCCTATCAGGAGGCAGTTGAGGTAAGCAGCCCTTTTGAAATACTCAGCAACTGTACATCACATGTCTACATTTATTTTTATATATTTGAGTTAAAGTACAATCCAATGAAAAAAATATAACTGTGTTAAAATAGTGAGTTCATCCACTGTATGTTAGATCATTTCTTGGTTAGTTAATATCTCATTGAATGCACCTGGTTATGGCACATGTGACCAGGTAAGCCTGTAGTCAGTCAAGCTAAGCATGAATCTATGAAATCCACTACTTATTATACAGGCATCGTATAGGTCAGGTTCCAGAAGGTTCCACTATCAAGAGGCATTACAACGACCGAGGTAAACCTACTTTGTTTTCGTCTGGTTTGGGGTGGCTTTAAGGTTACCAATAACCAAATATCAGTTGCTGTGACAATAAATAAGTAACCCATTCTTAATAACATCAATTCATTTTTAAAAGAAATTTAAAAAGCAGTTTTTTTGAACTTCTTATTAAAAAACCAAAAGAGCCCCCTTCTCTGCATCCACCAGTCACGTGTCCGTCCCCCTAATATGTTTCTCTGGCAGATCCTCTGTTTAAATAGTCTATCTACAGTGAAGGAAAAAAGTATTTGATCCCCTGCTGATTTTGTACATTTGCCCACTGACAAAGACATGATCAGTCTATAATTTTAATGGTAGGTTTATTTGAACAGTGAGAGACAGAATAACAACAACAAAATCCAGAAAAACGCACTCCTCTTTGCAGATCTTCTCCAAGTCATTAAGGTTTCGAGGCTGACGTTTGGCAACTCGAACCTTCAGCTCCCTACACAGATTTTCTATGGGATTAAGGTCTGGAGACTGGCTAGGCCACTCCAGGACCTTAATGTGCTTCTTCTTGAGCCACTCCTTTGTTGCCTTTGCCGTGTGTTTTGGGTCACTGTCATGCTGGAATACCCATCCACGACCCAATGCCCTGGCTGAGGGAAGGAGGTTCTCACCCAAGATTTGACGGTACATGGGCCCCGTCCATCGTCCCTTTCATGCGGTGAAGTTGTCCTGTCCCCTTAGCAGAAAAACACCCCCAAAGCATAATGTTTCCACCTCCATGTTTGACAGTGGGGATGGTGTTCTTGGGGTCATAGGCAGCATTCCTCCTCCTCCAAACACGGCGAGTTGAGTTGATGGCAAAGAGCTCCATTTTGGTCTCATCTGACCACAACACTTTCAACCAGTTCTCCTCTGAATCATTCAGATGTTCATTGGCAAACTTCAGACGGGCCTGTATATGTGCTTTCTTGAGCAGGGGGACCTTGCGGGTGCTGCAGGATTTCAGTCCTTCACGGCGTAGTGTGTTACCAACTGTTTTCTTGGTGTCTTTGGTCCCAGCTGCCTTGAGATCATTGACAAGATCCTCCCTGTAGTTCTGGGCTGATTCCTCACCATTCTCATGATCATTGCAACTCCACGAGGTGAGATCTTGCATGGAGCCCCAGGCCGAGGGAGATTGACAGTTCTTTTGTGTTTCTTCCATTTGCGAATAATCGCACCAACTGTTGTCACCTTCTCACCAAGCTGCTTGGCGATGGTCTTGCAGCCCATTCCAGCCTTGTGTAGGTCTACAATCTTGTCCCTGACATCCTTGAGAGCTCTTTGGTCTTGGCCATGGTGGAGAGTTTGGAATCTGATTGATTGCTTCTGTGGACAGGTGTCTTTTATACAGGTAACAAGCTGAGATTAGGAGCACTCCCTTTAAGAGTGTGCTCCTAATCTCAGCTTGTTACCTGTATAAAAGACACCTGGGAGCCAGAAATCTTTCTGATTGAGAGGGGGGTCAAATACTTATTTCCCTCATTAAAATGCAAATCAATTTATAACATTTTTTGACATGCGTTTTTCTGGATTTTTTAGTTGTTATTCTGTCTCTCACTGTTCAAATAAACCTACCATCAAAACTATAGACTGTCCCTCTTTATTTAACAGAACAGAATGTCCCTTTGTATGAATACGATCCCTTTATCAGGTTAAATTAACCTAGATTAACTTTCCCTAAACCCCTGAGGAGTATCAGTGCAATATTTTCAATGCATGATGAAATGATGCCATGTGACTTTGATCTCTCTCTCTCTCTCGCAAATTAAATGCATAATGAGAATTTAAAATTGTCAGTCTAGTAGCAGTGTAGTAATATGATTATTACATTTTTTGTAATGCATTTTTTTCATAAGTCCACCATCATTTGCTTAAAGTGAAGTCTGTGTTGCCCCACGCCTTCCTAACCAGACTGTCACGCCAGGCCTTCCTAACCAGACTGTCACGCCAGGCCTTCCTAACCAGACTGTCACGCCAGGCCTTCCTAATCAGACTGTCACACCACGCCTTCCTAACCAGACTGTCACGCCAGGCCTTCCTAACCAGACTGTGTCACACCACGCCTTCCTAACCAGACTGTCACACCACGCCTTCCTAACCAGACTGTCAAACCAGGCCTTCCTAACCAGACTGTGTCACACCACGCCTTCCTAACCAGATGGTCACGCCAGGCCTTCCTAACCAGACTGTCACACCAGGCCTTCCTAACCAGACTGTCACGCCAGGCCTTCCTAACCAGACTGTCACACCACGCCTTCCTAACCAGACTGTCACGCCAGGCCTTCCTAACCAGACTGTCACGCCAGGCCTTCCTAACCAGACTGTCACACCACGCCTTCCTAACCAGATGGTCACGCCAGGCCTTCCTAACCAGACTGTGTCACACCAGGCCTTCCTAACCAGACTGTCACACCAGGCCTTCCTAACCAGACTGTCACGCCAGGCCTTCCTAACCAGACTGTCACACCACGCCTTCCTAACCAGACTGTGTCACACCACGCCTTCCTAACCAGACTGTCACGCCAGGCCTTCCTAACCAGACTGTCACGCCAGGCCTTCCTAACCAGACTGTCACGCCATGCCTTCCTAACCAGACTGTCACGCCAGGCCTTCCTAACCAGACTGTCACGCCAGGCCTTCCTAACAAGACTGTGTCACGCCAGGCCTTCCTAACCAGACTGTGTCACACCAGGCCTTCCTAACCAGACTGTCACGCCAGGCCTTCCTAACCAGACTGTCACGCCAGGCCTTCCTAACCAGACTGTCACGCCAGGCCTTCCTAACCAGACTGTCACGCCAGGCCTTCCTAACCAGACTGTCACGCCAGGCCTTTACTAACCAGACTGTGTCACATCTGTGTGCCTCATTGCAAAGAGCCTTTGTTAGTTGCATAGTTTTTACACAAATCAAATCTAAATAGGGATCAATCATGAGAAACATACTTCTTAGTGATATTATAATGGTAAACTATTGACTGTGATTATTCAGTTTAACAATAATAGCAGTCTTGATTTAAGGCAGTCTACAGTGTCTAAACTACGAAGATAATTTAACACAGTACCCATACTAAGGGCAGCAGACAGGCTAGCGGTTAAGAACATTGGGCCAGTAACCAAAAAGGTCGCTGGTTTGAATCCCTGAGCCGACTAGGTGAAAAATCTGCCGATGTGCCCTTGAGCAAGTCACTTAACTAATTCATTGCTCCAGGGTCGCCATCAATAATGTCTGACACCTGGCCGTGACCCCTCTCCGAGCGTGCCTCATGGGGAGGTGGGAAACGCAAAAAAACTTTTCCATTTCACACCTTGTACAGGTTACCCAACTGTACATGCAGTGAAACAGGACAAATATAAGCGCCCCCTAGTTGATCCTTATTCAAAGTGCTAACATGTTACAACTCACTCATTCACCCTCTTTCATACAGACTGTAATTAAATCACAATAAAATATATACTACTTGATATATTTCAATATATCCAATATTTTTCTCCTGATACATTTTGTTCCAAATATTCTATAAACATGTTCCAGTGTCTTTCATGATTTTAAAATGTATTTCTAAAACCTGTACATTTCATTAGAATGATTTGGCACAATCCTATCAGTGTTAACATAATCATTGCACATTCAAACTCAATGTGGAGTTTCCCAATAGTGTCAGTTGCAAGAACCATGAAGATATTTCTGAGTCAGGATAAAAGCTAGTCAGGATAAAATCTAGTCAGGATAAAAGCTAGTCAGGATAAAAGCTAGTCAGGATAAAATCTAGTCAGGATAAAAGCTAGTCAGGATAAAATCTAGTCAGGATAAAATCTAGTCAGGATAAAAGCTAGTCAGGATAAAATCTAGTCAGGAAAAAATCTAGTCAGGATAAAAGCTAGTCAGGATAAAGGCTAGTCAGGATAAAATCTAGTCAGGATAAAAGCTAGTCAGGATAAAATCTAGTCAGGAAAAAAGCTAGTCAGGATAAAAGCTAGTCAGGATAAAAGCTAGTCAGGATAAAAGCTAGTCAGGATAAAATCTAGTCAGGATAAAAGCTAGTCAGGATAAAAGCTAGTCAGGATAAAAGCTAGTCAGGATAAAATCTAGTCAGGATAAAAGCTAGTCAGTATAAAATCTAGTCAGGATAAAATCTAGTCAGGATAAAAGCTAGTCAGGATAAAAGCTAGTCAGGATAAAAGCTAGTCAGGATAAAAGCTAGTCAGGATAAAATCTAGTCAGGATAAAATCTAGTCAGGATAAAATCTAGTCAGGATAAAAGCTAGTCGGGATAAAAGCTAGTCGGGATAAAATCTAGTCAGGATAAAAGCTAGTCAGGATAAAAGCTAGTCAGGATAAAATCTAGTCAGGATAAAATCTAGTCAGGATAAAATCTAGTCAGGATAAAAGCTAGTCAGGATAAAATCTAGTCAGGATAAAAGCTAGTCAGGATAAAAGCTAGTCAGGATAAAAGCTAGTCAGGATAAAATCTAGTCAGGATAAAAGCTAGTCAGGATAAAAGCTAGTCAGGATAAAATCTAGTCAGGATAAAATCTAGTCAGGATAAAAGCTAGTCAGGATAAAATCTAGTCAGGATAAAATCTAGTCAGGATAAAATCTAGTCAGGATAAAATCTAGTCAGGATAAAATCTAGTCAGGATAAAAGCTAGTCAGGATAAAATCTAGTCAGGATAAAAGCTAGTCAGGATAAAAGCTAGTCAGGATAAAAGCTAGTCAGGATAAAAGCTAGTCAGGATAAAATCTAGTCAGGATAAAAGCTAGTCAGGATAAAAGCTAGTCAGGATAAAAGCTAGTCAGGATAAAATCTAGTCAGGATAAAATCTAGTCAGGATAAAATCTAGTCAGGATAAAATCTAGTCAGGATAAAAAGCTAGTCAGGATAAAATCTAGTCAGGATAAAAGCTAGTCAGGATAAAAGCTAGTCAGGATAAAATCTAGTCAGGATAAAATCTGAGTCAGGATAAAAGCTAGTCAGGATAAAAGCTAGTCAGGATAAAATCTAGTCAGGATAAAATCTAGTCAGGATAAAAGCTAGTCAGGATAAAATCTAGTCAGGATAAAAGCTAGTCAGGATAAAGGCTAGTCAGGATAAAAGCTAGTAGGATAAAGCTAGTCCCAGGATAAAAGCTAGTCAGGATAAAAGCTAGTCAGGATAAAAGCTAGTCAGGATAAAAGCTAGTCAGGGATAAAATCTAGTCAGGATAAAATCTAGTCAGGATAAAAGCTAGTCAGGATAAAAGCTAGTCAGGATAAAAGCTAGTCAGGATAAAAGCTAGTCAGGATAAAATCTAGTCAGGATAAAATCTAGTCAGGATAAAAGCTAGTCAGGATAAAAGCTAGTCAGGATAAAAGCTAGTCAGGATAAAAGCTAGTCAGGATAAAATCTAGTCAGGATAAAAGCTAGTCAGGATAAAATCTAGTCAGGATAAAATCTAGTCAGGATAAAAGCTAGTCAGGATAAAAGCTAGTCAGGATAAAAGCTAGTCAGGATAAAAGCTAGTCAGGGTGCATGAAAGTTCCCTTTGTCATGAGGCAGCAGCACCTGAAGTCTAGAACTCCCTTTTCACTGCATCTCTTAAATACATTTTTCTAATTTATTTCTCATGCTCCGGCCTTTGATTGTTATAATTGTTTCACTAATTCCTTATTGTGTACTTTGTATTGTTTTGCTACTTTTTGTGAAGCAGGGCTTCGGTCTCAAATGGGACTTCCCTGTATAAATAATAGTAAAAAAATGTAAATGTCTTTAGCCCAGGATGATCAATCGCCAGACTGACTATCTGGTCATCTGGAGTCGACGGGATGGAAAGTGGGTCCGCCCCGGTCGACCTCCGTTGTAGAAGGCAGTACACTTCCTTCCCTACGTGGTCTTCTCCTGCTGGATCTGAAAACAGCAAGCCTGGACAAGGACATGCCAAGAAAATAGATCAATCAATGGGATCCTTATAACAAATTTAGAAACGCTAATCAATAAATCAAAACATCCCAAACTAGAAAAATAAATGTTCTTGAAGAAAATGTGTTTGCTTGCTTCAGCTGTCTAAAAGTACAGAGTGTTACCTTGAGTGTGATGAACATGTGTCCCAGTTCTCCGTTCTGCAGAGAGGGGTCCATTAGGTCTTCTATAAGACTCACCTCAGCAGCCAGATTCCTCATCCTAGAACAGGGACAAAGGAAATGTCCCCATTGGGCTCTGGTCAAATGTAGTGCACTATATAGGGAATAGAGTCAGTGTTTACCCTATATGCATTATCGTGGCGCCACAAAATATTTAAATGAAGTACACACTAAAACCAGCTATAAAGTCTGTAGAAAAGATAATGGAGCTATACATTTTCTTTGAGAACTAACAACCACCAAAATAAAAAAACTAGACAGTCATGGTATTGTTTGTTATAATTGATTTTGTTATAATATTTGAGTCACTCAGATAGCATAAGAACATAACATAACCCATGGCAACTAGCCCCATGGCAACTAGCCCCATGGCAACTAGCCCCATGGCGAAATGTGTAGAATTGCAGGTAACTAGCTTTAAAACATAACCATTTTGTCTCTGCACCCTGTCGTCAGTAGTGATGCCACCTGTCGTCAGTAGTGATGCCACCTGTCATCAGTAGTGATGCCACCTGTCGCCAGTAGAGATGCCACCTGTCGTCAGTAGTGATGCCACCTGTCGTCAGTAGTGATGCCACCTGTCGTCAGTAGTGATGCCACCTGTCGTCAGTAGTGATGCCACCAGTCGTCAGTAGTGATGCCACCTGTCGTCAGTAGTGATGCCACCTGTCGTCAGTAGTGATGCCGCATGTCGTCAGTAGTGATGCCACCTGTCGCCAGTAGTGATGCCACCTGTCGTCAGTAGTGATGCCACCTGTCGTCCAGTAGTGATGCCACCTGTCGTCAGTAGTGATGCCACCTGTCGTCAGTAGTGATGCCACCTGTCGTCAGTAGTGATGTCACCTGTCGTCAGTAGTGAAGCCACCTGTCGTCAGTAGTGATGCCACCTGTCGTCAGTAGTGATGCCACCTGTCGTCAGTAGTGATGCCACCTGTCGTCAGTAGTGATGCCACCTGTCGGTCAGTAGTGATGCCACCTGTCGCCAGTAGTGATGCCACCTGTCGTCAGTAGTGATGCCACCTGTCGTCAGTAGTGATGCCACCTGTCGTCAGTAGTGATGCCACCTGTCGTCAGTAGTGATGCCACCTGTCGTCAGTAGTGATGCCACCTGTCGTCAGTAGTGATATCACCTGTCGTCAGTAGTGATGCCACCTGTCATCAGTAGTGATGCCACCTGTCGTCAGTAGTGATGCCACCTGTCGTCAGTAGTGATGCCACCTGTCGTCAGTAGTGATGCCACCTGTCGTCAGTAGTGATGCCAACTGTCGTCAGTAGTAATGCCACCTGTCGTCAGTAGTGATGCCACCTGTCGTCAGTAGTGATGTCACCTGTCGTCAGTAGTGATGCCACCTGTCGTCAATAGTGATGCCACCTGTCGTCAGTAGTGATGCCACCTGTCGTCAGTAGTGATGCCACCTGTCGTCAGTAGCGATGCCACCTGTCGTCAGTAGTGATGCCACCTGTCGTCAGCAGCGATGCCACCTGTCGTCAGTAGCGATGCCACCTGTCGTCAGTAGTGATGCCACCTGTCGTCAGTAGTGATGCCACCTGTCGTCAGTAGTGATGCCACCTTACCGTGCTCTAAGCACGACGTAGAGGAAGAGAGGGAAGAGGTCGTCCATGGAAAACAGGAAGTTCCCCTCTAGCAGGGCATGTACTTCCTGGGTCAGCTCCTCAAAGGTACGCTGGATCACCTGCAGCTTGTCTGACGGGGTGAAGGTGGTGCTGTGAGGGGTAAACACACAAACACAAGGAGACAGAGAAGACTTATACAAGATACAATACTATATCTGCCTTCAAAATTGTGAAAGTATATATATACAGTGGGGGAAAAAAGTATTTAGTCAGCCACCAATTGTGCAAGTTCTCCCACTTAAAAAGAAGAGAGAGGCCTGTAATTTTCATCATAGGTACACGTCAACTATGACAGACAAATTGAGAGAAAAAAATTCCAGAAAATCAAATTGTAGGATTTTTTATGAATTAATTTGCAAATTATGGTGGAAAATAAGTATTTGGTCACCTACAAACAAGCAAGATTTCTGGCTCTCACAGACCTGTAACTTCTTCTTTAAGAGGCTCCTCTGTCCTCCACTCGTTACCTGTATTAATGGCACCTGTTAGAAGTTGTTATCAGTATAAAAGACACCTGTCCAGAACCTCAAATAGTCACACTCCAAACTCCACTATGGCCAAGACCAAAGAGCTGTCAAAGGACACCAGAAACAAAATTGTAGACCTGCACCAGGCTGGGAAGACTGAATCTGCAATAGGTAAGCAGCTTGGTTTGAAGAAATCAACTGTGGGAGCAATTATTAGGAAATGGAAGACATACAAGACCGCTGATAATCTCCCTCGATCTGGGGCTCCACGCAAGATCTCACCCCGTGGGGTCAAAATGATCACAAGAACGGTGAGCAAAAATCCCAGAACCACACGGGGACCTAGTGAATGACCTGCAGAGAGCTGGGACCAAAGTAACAAAGCCTACCATCAGTAACACACTACGCCGCCAGGGACTCAAATCCTGCAGTGCCAGACGTGTCCCCCTGCTTAAGCCAGTACATGTCCAGGCCCGTCTGAAGTTTGCTAGAGTGCATTTGGATGATCCAGAAGAGGATTGGGAGAATGTCATATGGTCAGATGAAACCAAAATAGAACATTTTGGTAAAAACTCAACTCGTCGTGTTTGGAGGACAAAGAATGCTGAGTTGCATCCAAAGAACACCATACCTACTGTGAAGAATGGGGGTGGAAACATCATGCTTTGGGGCTGTTTTTCTGGAAAGGGACCAGGACGACTGATCCGTGTAAAGGAAAGAATGAATGGGGCCATGTATCGTGAGATTTTGAGTGAAAACCTCCTTCAATCAGCAAGGGCATTGAAGATGAAACGTGGCTGGGTCTTTCAGCATGACAATGATCCCAAACACACTGCCCGGGCAACGAAGGAGTGGCTTCGTAGAAGCATTTCAAGGTCCTGGAGTGGCCTAGCCAGTCTCCAGATCTCAACCCCATAGAAAATCTTTGGAGGGAGTTGAAAGTCCGTGTTGCACAGCGACAGCCCCAAAACATCACTGCTCTAGAGGAGATCTGCATGGAGGAATGGGCCAAAAATACCAGCAACAGTGTGTGAAAACCTTGTGAAGACTTACAGAAAACGTTTGACCTGTGTCATTGCCAACAAAGGGTATACAACAAAGTATTGAGAAACTTTTTGTTATTGACCAAATACTTATTTTCCACCATAATTTGCAAATAAATTCATTAAAAATCCTACAATGTGATTTTCTGGATTTTTTTTTCTCATTTTGTCTGTCATAGTTGACGTGTACCTATGATGACAATTACAGGCCTCTCTCATCTTTTTAAGTGGGAGAACTTGCACAATTGGTGGCTGACTAAATACTTTTTTTCTCCACTGTATATATATATCCCTATTAAGGAAATAAGGGTCCAGATCAACTGTAATACATCACACTGGAGCGTCCTGACCTAAGGGATATGACCAGATCAACTGTAACACATATACACTGGAGCGTCCTGACCTAAGGGATATGACCGGATCAACTGTAACACATCACACTGGAGCGTCCTGACCTAAGGGATATGACCAGATCAACTGTAACACATCACACTGGAGCGTCCTGGCCTAAGGGATATGACCAGATCAACTGTAATACATCACACTGGAGCGTCCTGACCTAAGGGATATGACCGGATCAACTGTAATACATCACACTGGAGCGTCCTGACCTAAGGGATATGACCAGATCAACTGTAACATATCACACTGGAGCGTCCCTGACCTAAGGGATATGACCGGATCAACTGTAATACATCACACTGGAGCGTCCTGACCTAAGGGATATGACCGGATCAACTGTAATACATCACACTGGAGCGTCCTGACCTAAGGGATATGACCGGATCAACTGTAATACATCACACTGGAGCGTCCTGACCTAAGGGATATGACCGGATCAACTGTAATACATCACACTGGAGCGTCCTGACCTAAGGGATATGACCAGATCAACTGTAATACATCACACTGGAGCGTCCTGACCTAAGGGATATGACCGGATCAACTGTAATACATCACACTGGAGCGTCCTGACCTAAGGGATATGACCAGATCAACTGTAATACATCACACTGGAGCGTCCTGACCTAAGGGATATGACCAGATCAACTGTAATACATCACACTGGAGCGTCCTGACCTAAGGGATATGACCGGATCAACTGTAATACATCACACTGGAGCGTCCTGACCTAAGGGATATGACCAGATCAACTGTAATACATCACACTGGAGCGTCCTGACCTAAGGGATATGACCGGATCAACTGTAATACATATACACTGGAGCGTCCTGACCTAAGGGATATGACCAGATCAACTGTAATACATCACACTGGAGCGTCCTGACCTAAGGGATATGACCAGATCAACTGTAATACATCACACTGGAGCGTCCTGACCTAAGGGATATGACCGGATCAACTGTAATACATCACACTGGAGTGTCCTGACCTAAGGGATATGACCAGATCAACTGTAATACATCACACTGGAGCGTCCTGACCTAAGAGATATGACCGGATCAACTGTAATACATATACACTGGAGCGTCCTGACCTAAGGGATATGACCGGATCAACTGTAATACATCACACTGGAGCATCCTGACCTAAGGGATATGACCAGATCAACTGTAACATATCACACTGGAGCGTCCTGACCTAAGGGATATGACCAGATCAACTGTAATACATCACACTGGAGCGTCCTGACCTAAGGGATATGACCAGATCAACTGTAATACATCACACTGGAGCGTCCTGACCTAAGGGATATGACCGGATCAACTGTAATACATCACACTGGAGCGTCCCTTACCTGATCTGTTGTAAGGTCTCCACTGCAGAAGCAAAGCAAGCATCTTTGGTGCTGGGAAGGACCTAATCGCAGAAATACATCGGAGGTTTGAGTAACAGGCATTTATCAAGTGGAAAAGGAAATATCAAGAGGGGGAAAATAGGGTACAATAACATTTACGTCATTTAGAAAACGCTCTTATCCAGAGCGACTTACAGTTAGTGAGTGCATACATAATTGTTTTATTTTACTTTTTCATACTGGCCCCCCTTTGGGAAACAACCCTGCCATTGCAAACGCCATGCTCTACCAACTGAGCTACATCCCTGCCGGCCATTCCCTCCCCTATCCCGGTCGTGGCCGGCTACGACAGAGCCTGGATTCGAACCAGGATCTCTAGTGGCACAGCTAGCACTGCGATGCAGCGCCTTAGACCACTGCGCCACTCGGGAGCTAACATAACATCCCCTGTTGTAACACAGTAACATGGTTTGTTTGTTATTAATCTCATGACATCAAGCTTCCCCGGGGGCTCAAGCTTCCTCGGGGGATCAAGGATCACAGATTTCCTAGAAGAGCTAAAGAGGTTCAACTGCATGAGGACAAAGGTTACAAAGTACAGAAAGAGTTACATATGGGTTTAATGCAAGAGCGATTCTAAGAGATGGTTGAGAAGACTGGAGAGATGCAGGAGAGACCTGTCACATAAGGAGAGAGTAGAGATCTAGAGCCCACCTGCTGCTTCTCTCCCAACACAGACACGGAAACAGGCCAGAACTTCCTGAGAGACAATCACAGAAGGTTGACATTAATAATCACAGAAGGTTGACATTAATAATCACAGAAGGTTGACATTACCAATCACAGCATGTTGAGATAATCACAGAAGGTTGACATTACCAATCACAGAATGTTGAGATAATCACAGAAGGTTGACATTACCAATCACAGAATGTTGAGATAATCACAGAAGGTTGACATTACCAATCACAGCATGTTGAGATAATCACAGAAGGTTGACATTACCAATCACAGAATGTTGAGATAATCACAGAAGGTTGACATTACCAATCACAGAATGTTGAGATAATCACAGAAGGTTGACATTACCAATCACAGAATGTTGAGATAATCACAGAAGGTTGACATTACCAATCACAGAAAGTTGAGATAATCACAGAAGGTTGACATTACCAATCACAGAATGTTGAGATAATCACAGAAGGTTGTTTTTACCATAAAGAGGTACAGAGGATCAGTTACTGCACTGATCAGTGTACAGAGAAATGGGCAGAGAGGTGTAGTTAACAAGACACTATGTTGGTTTAATATCTGTCTGCTGCTGAGTAGATACAGCTGTAAGAGGGTGTGTGTGTGTGTGTGTGTGTGTGTGTGTGTGTGTGTGTGTGTGTGTGTGTGTGTGTGTGTGTGTGCGTGTGTGTGTGTGTGTGCGTGTGCGTGTGCGTGTGCGTGTGTGTGTGTGTTAGGGCTGGGCACAATGTTCCCTCTAAGCTGCTTGCCCGAGACTGCCGCTGCAGAGCGCAGAATAAATATCAGCCCGGGAGAGAAGCAGGAGATTGAACTTCACTCAACTTTTTAGAGTTTTCCCCTGTTAGTAAACACTATCAACGTTTCCCTTTACTGTGGCAACTGTGATCGAATCAACGCAATATTAGCTACTTTCAATGCAACATACTGAAACAAAACGAACTATGCAAGAGATTTTGTTGTAGGCAGAAGGCATCGGAGTAGGATACTATAGTGCACGACTCAGCACGTACTCTACACAGACTGGTGCCCCATAACCAATCAGAGCTGCAGTAGGCCTATGTGTAAATAGACTGTTGCCATATATGGGCCGTTCACTTTGAACTGGACTGTGTTTACAGTTGTGGTCGTGAGCAGATGCATTTGTTTTGAGATCAATTTGCTCAGTGCCCCCGGTGATGCGTTGGGCAGAACGCACCACCCTCTGGAGAGCCCTGCGGTTACGGGAAGTGCAACTGCCGTACCAGGAGGTGATGCAGCCCGAAAGGATGCTCTCAATGGTGCATCTGTAAAAGTTTGTGAGGGTCTTAGGGGCCAATCCGAATTTCTTCAGCCTCCTGAGGTTGAAGAGGCACTGTTGCGCCTTCTTCAACACACTGTCTGTGTGGGTGGACCATTTCTGATTGTTAGTGATGTGTACGCTGAGGAACTTGAAGCTTTTCACCTTCTCCACTGTGGCACCATCGATGTGGATAGGGGTGTGCTCCTTCTGCTGTCTCCTGAAGTCCACGATCATCTCCTTTGTTTTGTTGACATTGAGGGAGAGGTTCTTTTCCTGGCACCACTCTGCCAGGGCCCTCACCTCCTCCCTCTAGGATGTCTCGTCATTGTCGGTAATCAGACCTACTACTGTTGTGTTGTTTGCAAACTTGATGATTGAGTTGGAGGCGTGCTTGGCCACGCAGTCGTGGGTGAACAGGGAGTAAAGGAGGGGGCTGAGCACGCACCCTTGTGGGGCCCCAGTGTTGAGAATCATCATAGTGGAGGTGTTGTTGTCTACCTTCACCACCTCGGGGCGGCCCGTCAGGAAGTCCAGGACCCAGTTGGACAGGGCGGGGTTCACACCCAGGGCCCCGAGCTTAATGATGAGCTTGGAGGGCACTATGGTGTTGAAGGCCAAGACGTAGTCGATGAACAGCATTCTTATATACTGTACCAGTCAAAAGTATGGACACACCTACTCATTCCAGGGTTTATCTTTATTTTTACTATTTTCTACATTGTCGAATAATAGTGAAGACATCAATACTATGAAATAACACATATGGAATCATGTAGTATCCGAAAAAGTGTTAAACAAATCAAAATATATTTTATACAGTGGGGGAAAAAAAGTATTTAGTCAGCCACCAATTGTGCAAGTTCTCCCACTTAAAAAGATGAGAGAGGCCTGTAATTTTCATCATAGGTACACGTCAACTATGACAGACAAATTGAGAAAAAAAATCCAGAAAATCACATTGTAGGATTTCTAATGAATTTATTTGCAATTTATGGTGGAAAATAAGTATTTGGTCACCTACAAACAAGCAAGATTTCTGGCTCTCACAGACCTGTAACTTCTTCTTTAAGAGGCTCCTCTGTCCTCCACTCGTTACCTGTAATAATGGCACCTGTTTGAACTTGTTATCAGTATAAAAGACACCTGTCCACAACCTCAAACAGTCACACTCCAAACTCCACTATGGCCAAGACCAAAGAGCTGTCAAAGGACACCAGAAACAAAATTGTAGATCTGCACCAGGCTGCGAAGACTGAATCTGCAATAGGTAAGCAGCTTGGTTTGAAGAAATCAACTGTGGGAGCAATTATTAGGAAATGGAAGACATACAAGACCACTGTTAATCTCCCTCGATCTGGGGCTCCACGCAAGATCACATCCCGTGGGGTCAAAATGATCACATGAACGTTGAGCAAAAATCCCAGAACCACATGGGGGGACCTGGTGAATGACCTGCATGGAGCTGGGACCAAAGTAACAAAGCCTACCATCAGTAACACACTACGTCGCCAGGGACTCAAATCCTGCAGTGCCAGACGTGTCCCCCTGCTTAAGCCAGTACATGTCCAGGCCCGTCTGAAGTTTGCTAGAGTGCATTTGGATGATCCAGAAGAGGATTGGGAGAATGTCATATGGTCAGATGAAACCAAAATAGAACTTTTTGGTAAAAACTCAACTTCGTCGTGTTTGGAGGACAAAGAATGCTGAGTTGCATCCAAAGAACACCATACCTACTGTGAAGCATGGGGGTGGAAACATCATGCTTTGGGCTGTTTTTCTGCAAAGGGACCAGGACGACTGATCCGTGTAAAGGAAAGAATGAATGGGGCCATGTATCGTGAGATTTTGAGTGAAAACCTCCTTCCATCAGCAAGGGCATTGAAGATGAAACGTGGCTGGGTCTTTCAGCATGACAATGATCCCAAAAACACCGCCCGGGCAACGAAGGAGTGGCTTCGTAAGAAGCATTTCAAGGTCCTGGAGTGGCCTAGCCAGTCTCCAGATCTCAACCCCATAGAAAATCTTTGGAGGGAGTTGAAAGTCCGTGTTGCCCAGCGACAGCCCCAAAACATCACTGCTCTAGAGGAGATCTGCATGGAGGAATGGGCCAAAATACCAGCAACAGTGTGTGAAAACCTTGTGAAGACTTACAGAAAAGGTTTGACCTGTGTCATTGCCAACAAAGGGTATATAACAAAGTATTGAGAAACTTTTGTCAGACCAAATACTTATTGTCCACCATAATTTGCAAATAAATTCATAAAAAAATCCTACAATGTGATTTTCTGGAAAAAAATTCTCATCATTTTAAGTGGGAGAACTTGCACAATTGGTGGCTGACTAAATACTTTTTCCCCCCACTGTAAGTACATTATTTACCTTCAGAGGTGAATGTATCAAACCAGTTGCCGTGATACATTTTTTGTTGTTGTGCACTCTCCTCAAACAATAGCATGGTATCTTTTCACTGTAATAGCTACTGTAAATTGTAAATTGGACAGTGTAGTTAGATTAACAAGAATGTAAGCTTTCTGCTCATGTAAGACATGTCTATGTCCTGGAAAGTTTGCTGTTACTTACAACAGTCATGCTAATCACATAAGCGCACGTTAGCTCAACCGTTCCATATACCGATGCCGTAGAGGTTAAAGTCCCCAGCTACAATAAATGCAGCCTTGAGAGGCGTCGTGGCTTGAGGGGGAATATACACGGCTGTGACCATTACCAAAGATAATTCTCTCGGGAGGTAATGCGGTCAGCACTTGATTGAGTTTTTTATTTTTTATTTTTTTTACTAGCACTGACTTTGCTGATAAATACTTTGTTCAGTTAAATAGGTTCTTCATACGATTGTGATGTGTTGCTGTCTCACCTAGCTATCTTAAGATGAATGCACCAATTGTAAGTCGCTCTGGATATTCCGAAAGTATTCAGACCCCTTTACTTTTCCATATTTTGTTACGTTACAGCCTTATTCTAAAATGGATTAAATAAAATAAAATCCTCATCAATCTACACACAATACCCCATAATGACAAAGCGAAAACAGGATTTTTGATTTTTTTGCTAATTTAAAAATAAATAACAGAAATACCTTATTTACATAACTATTCAGACCCTTTGCTATGAGACTCAAAATTGAGCTCCGGTGCATCCTGTTTCCATTGATCATCCTTGAGATGTTTCTACAACTTGATTGGAGTCCACCTGTGGCAAATTCAATTGATTGGACATGATTTGGAAAGGCACACATCTGTCTATATAAGGCCCCACAGTTGACAGTGCTTGTCAGAGCAAAAACCAAGCCATGAGGTCAAAGGAATTTTCCGTAGAGCTCCGAGACAGGATTGTGTCGAGGCACAAAGAGTACCAAAACATTTCTGCAGCATTGAAGGTCCCCAAGAACACAGTGGCCTCCATCATTCTTAAATGGAAGAAGTTTGGAACCACCAAGACTCTTCCTAGAGCTGGCCGCCTGGCCAAACTGAGCAATCGGGGGAGAAGGGCCTTGGTCAGAGAGGTGACAAAGAACCCGATGGTCACTCTGACAGAGCTCCAGAGTTCCTCTGTGGAGATGGGAGAAACTTCTAGAAGGACAACCATCTCTGCAGCACTCCACCAATCAGGCCTTTATGGTAGAGTGGCCAGACGGAAGCCACTCCTCAGTAAAAGGCACATGACAGCCCGCTTGGAGTTTGCCAAAAGGCAACTAAAGGACTCTCAGACCATGAGAAACAAGATTCTCTGGTCTGATGAAACCAAGATTTAACTCTTTGGCCTGAATGCCAAGTGTCACGTCTGGAGGAAACCTGGCACCATCCCTACGGTGAAGCATGGTGGTGGCAGCATTATGCTGTGGGGAGGTTTTTCAGCCGCAGGGACTGGGAGACTAGTCAGAATCGAGGGAAAGATGAACACCTGCTCCAGAGCGCTCAGGAGCTCAGACTGGGGCGAAGGTTCACTTTCCAACAGGACAACGACCGTAAGCACACAGCCAAGACAATGCAGGAGTGGCTTCGGGAAAAGTCTCTGAATGTCCTTGAGTGGCCCAGCCAGAGCCAGGACTTGAACCCGATTGAACATCTCTGGAGAGACCTGAAAATAGCTGCGCAGCAACGCTCCCCATCCAACCTGACAGAGCTTGAGAGGATCTGCAGAGAAGAATGGGAGAAACTCCCCAAATACAGATGTGCCAAGCTTTTAGCGTCATACCCAAGGAGACTCAAGGCTGTAATCACTGCCAAAGGTGCTTCAACAAAATACTGAGTAAAGGGTCTGAATACTTATGTAAATGTAATATTTCTGTTTTTTATTGTTAATAAATGTGCAAAAATGTCTAAAAACCTGTTTTTGCTTTGTCATTATGGGGTATTGTGTGTAGATTGATTAGGGAAAAATAACAATTTAATCAATTTTAGAATAAGGCTGTAATGTAACAAAATTTGGAAAAAGTCAAGGGGTCTGAATACTTTCCGAATGCACTATAAATGTAAACTGTTCTGGGGAACTACGGTAAACTTCATAATGTGAAATTATGTGACAGGTGAAATGAAGAACGCGATCTGCTTCATCTCCTAACGGATTGCACAAGTTGACTGGAGGTATTAACTTAAAAAGTAGCTACAAATATTCAAATTCATTGAAAAAACTTAAAAATAAATAGTTTCAACGGTATTGAAAAAAAACATCCCGTAAGCTATTTCCAAATACCCCGGTATATGGTATATACGCCTAGTGTGCACGTGTGTATTTGAGGGTGCTTGTGCCTCAGTATTTAGCCATAACTTACTGTTGGACCCCCAGGAAGGCCAGCAGGCCCAGGTCAGCCTGTTTGTTGAGCCTCAGGACACAGTCCCAGTACACCTCCTCCTCTCTCTCCTTGTCCAGGGCATACAGGGTGAACAGAGGAGGGTACAGCCGCGGCAGCAGGACGGGCAGCAGCAGAGTGGAGCTACTCACCAACCAGCTACCATGGAGGAGAGGTAGGGAGCGAGACGCACACACACACACACACACATACACACACACACACAGACACAGACACACACGCATACACGCATACACGCGCACAAACACGCACACACAAACACGCGCACACACACACACACAAACACACACACGCACACACACACGCGCACACACAAACACAAACACCCCCACACACACACACACAAACACGCGCACACAAACACACACACACAAACACACGCACACACAAACACAAACATGCGCACACACGCACACACACACACGCGCACACACAAACACACGCACACACACACACAAACACGCGCACACACACACACACGCACACACACGCACACACACACGCGCACACACAAACACACGCACACACAAACACAAACACACGCACACACACACACGCACACACACGCGCACACACAAACACACAAACACAAACACACGCACACACACGCACACACACACACGCACACACACGCGCACACACAAACACACAAACACACGCACACACACACACAAACGCGCGTACACACACACACACACAGAGGGTGGAGAGGTAGGGCAGGGAGGGATACACACAAAGAGGAAGAAGACTAATTATATGATATTAATTACAGAACGAAGAAGTCTGAATACAGGAAGCTGACTAAATGACTGATCTGCCCAAGACAGACACCCTTTTATAGGTAGTCATGCCAAAAATGTTGTTTGTTGGGTCTTTGCTGGTCCAAAAATATTATTCAGCTGTGTGTGTGTGTGTGTGTGTGTGTCTGTGTGTGTGTGTGTGTGTGTGTGTGTGTGTCTGTGTGTGTGTGTGCGTGCGTGCGTGCGTGCGTGCGTGTGACAGTAAACACTAACGAAGCCATGCTCTATATAATGTAATGTAACATCTATCCTATATGAATGCAGTACAATGACTGGATCTGTAGAGGGCGCCCTAGACAGTGTAGACTCACCCTTGCTGGTTTGTCTCTGAGGATCCTTTGGGGTCAGTGTGGATAACAACCCCCTCATCAGGGAGGTCAGGGAACAGAAGCCTGTATAACACACAGAGGATGTGGTGAGACCATGTCACTCAGGTGCTGTCCTTAGACAACAGTGTATACAGATATTCCTCTTTCTCCCGCACCGGCCCAAACAAAACTGCGCCGCCTCGGATATTTTCTATTTCACATTGTCCTTTTTCCAGCACGGTACTGGTGCTATGGTGGATGAGTAACCAACCGGGCCAGCTCAGTACAGCTTGGTTTGGTTCGGCTTGGTTTGGTTCGGTAGAGTGAAAATCCTCATAGTGACAATGTTGCTTCCCCCGGTACTGTACTACTGTGTGATGCATGTGGAGCCTATGTTAATATATCTCTATACTGGGGGCATCAGTTTAGACAGTGATACAACCTCTAGTGCGCCTACCTGACCAGCTGGAAGATGCGTCTGAGGTAGGACTTGATCTCTTCCACAGCCTGTTGTAGCAACCTTCTGTTAGACCCTACCCCTATATAGGTCATCCTGTACACCGTCACCAGGGTCTCCAGTAACCATCCCAGAGGGTGGAGGGGGGTCTCACAGGCCTGGAGAAGGACAGGGAGGATGATGATGATGATGGAGAAGAGAGGAAGAAGAAGAATCATCTAGCAAGCTGGTGGTCCTCTGTAGCTCAGCTGGTAGAGCACGGCGCTTGTAACGCCAAGGTAGTGGGTTCGATCCCCGGGACCACCCATACACACAAAAAAAAAATCATGCACGCATGACTGTAAGTCGCTTTGGATAAAAGCGTCTGCTAAATGGCATATTATTATTATTATTATTATTATTATTATTAAGCCCACAGTCCTACACAGCAACGGTCACAATCTGTTAGCATGTCATGTCGAAACACAATTAGGTACACCGGCCATAAAGCTGTTGACCGTATCAGTCTGCTGCCCTCGACAGCTGTGGACCTACAGTACAGTACAGTGTGTTATTCACCTTGGTGAGGTATCGTCGGATGACGTCATACCTCGCAGCAGTAACTGGACCTGTGTGTTGTGGAATCACCTCCAGCTTCTCCAGGACTCTACTCTGAGACCTGCTCAGCAGCTCTGGACTGGAGACAGACAATATACATCCATCACTATAGAAACCACGCACCATGAGTGTGCGTCCAGGTCTGTGTCCAGGTGTGTGTTATCAAATCAAATCACATCACATTTTATTGGTCACATACACATATTTAGCAGATGTTATTGCGGGGGGTGTAGCGAAATGCTTGTGTTCCTAGCTCCAACAGTGCAGTAGTATCTAACAATTCACAACAATACACACACATCTACAAATAAAATAATGGAATTATAAATATTAGGACGAGCAACGTCTGAGTGGCATGGACTAAGATACAGTAGAATAGTATAGAACGCAGTATATACATATGAGATGAGTAGTGCAAGATATGTAAACATTAGTAAAGTGACTAGTGTTCCATTTCTTAAAGTGGCCAGTGATTTCAATAGGCAGCAGCAGCCTCTAATGTGCTAGTGATGGCTATTTAACAGTCTGATGGCCTTGAGATAGAAGCTGTTTTTCAGTCTCTCGGTCCCAGCTTTGATGCACCTGTACTGACCTCGCCTTCTGGATGATAGCGGGGTGAATAGGCTATGGCTCGGGTGGTTGATGTCCTTGATGATCTTTTTGGCCTTCCTGTGACATCGGGTGCTGTAGGTGTCCTGGTGATGTGTACGCCGAGGAACTTGAAGCTTTCCACCTTCTCCACTGCGGTTCCGTCAATGTGGATAGGGACGTGCTCCCTCTGCTGTTTCCTGAAGACCATGATCAGCTACTTTGTTTTGTTGACGTTGAGGGAGAGGTTATTTTCCTGGCACCACTCCGCCAGGGTCCTCACCTCCTCCCTGTTGGCGGTCTCATCATTGTTGGTAATCAGGGCTACCATTGTTGTGTCGTCTGCAATCTTGATGATTGAGTTGGAGGTGTGCTTGGCCATGCAGTCATGGGTGAACAGGGAGTACAGGAGGGGGCTGAGCACGCACCCTTGTGGGGCCCCAGCGTTGAGGATCAGCATAGTGGAGATGTTGTTTCCTACCTTCACCACCTGGGGGCGGCCCGTCAGGAAGTCCAGGACCCAGTTGCACAGGGCGGGGTTCAGACCCAGGGCCTCGAGCTTAGTGATGATCTTGGAGGGTACTATGGTGTTGAATGCTGAGCTATAGTCAATGAACAGCATTCTTACGTAGGTATTCCTCTTGTCCAGATGGGATAGGGCAGTGTGCAGTGCTATGCCGATTGCATCGTCTGTGGATCTGTTGGGGCGGTAAGCAAATTTAAGTGGGTCTAGGGTGACAGGTAAGGTAGAGGTGATATGATCCTTGACTAGTCTCTCAAAGCACTTCATGATAACAGAAGTGAGTGCTACGGGGCGATAGTCATTTAGTTCAGTTACCTTTGCTTTCTTGGGTACAGGAACAATGGTGGCCATCTTGAAGCATGTGGGGACAGCAGACTGGGATAGGGAGAGATTGAATATGTCCGTAAACACTCCAACCAGCTGGTCTGCACATGCTCTGAGGACGCGGCTAGGGATGCCGTCTGGGCCGGCAGCCATAGTCACGTCAGCCACAGAGAAGAAGAGCCCACAGTCCTCGTCGGTGGCACTGTGTTATCCTCAAAGCGGGTGAAAAAGCTTGTCCGGGAGCAAGACATCGGTGTCGGCGACGTGGCTGGTTTTCCTTTTGTAGTCCGTGATTGTCTGGAGTCCCTGCCACATACGTCTCGTGTCTGAGCCGTTGAATTGCGACTCCACCTTGTCTCTGTACTGACGTTGTGCCTGTTTGATTGCCTTACGGAGGGAATAACTACACTGTTTGTATTCCACCATATTCCCAGTCATCTTGCCATGGTTAAATGCGGTGGTTCGTGCTTTGAGTTTTGCGCGAATGCTGCCATCCATCCACGGTTTCTGGTGTGGGTAGGTTTTAATAGTCACAGTGGGAACAACATCCCCTATACACTTCCTGATGAACTCAGTCACCGTGTCCGTGTATACGTCAATGTTATTCTCAGAGGCAACCAGGAACATATCCCAGTCTGCGTGATCAAAACAATCTTGAAGCATGGATTCCGATTGGTCAGACCAGTGTTGAATAGACCATAACACCGGTACTTCCTGTTTGAGTTTCTGCCTATAGGAAGGGAGGAGCAAAATGGAGTCGTGATCTGATTTGCCGAAGGGAGGACGGGGGAGGGTCTTGTAGGCATTTCGAAAGGGGGAGAAGCATTGGTCGTGTGGTTTACCACCGCGAGTAATAAAGTCAATGTGTTGATAGAACTTCGGTAGCGTTTTCCTCAATTTTTGCTTTGTTAAAATCCCCAGGTACAATAAATGTGGCCTCAGGAGGTGTGTGTTAACGTGTGTGTCCAGGTGTGTGTCAAGGTGTTTGTATCTAGGTGTGTGTCAAAGTGTGTGTCCAGGTGTGTCCAGGTGTGTCCAGGTGGGTGTCCAGGTGTGTATCCAGGTTTGTGTCAAGATGGGTGTCCAGGTGTGTGTCCAGGTTTGTGTCAAGATGTGTGTCCAGGTGTGTCCAGGTGTGTCAAGGTGGGTGTCCAGGTGTGTGTCCAGGTTTGTGTCAAGATGTGTGTCCAGGTGTGTCCAGGTGTGTCAAGGTGGGTGTCCAGGTGTGTGTCAAGGTGTGTCCAGGTGTGTCAAGGTGTGTGTCCAGGTTTGTGTCAAGATGTGTGTCCAGGTGTTTGTCCAGGTGTGTCAAGATGTGTGTCCAGGTGTGTCAAGGTGGGTGTCCAGATGTGTGTCAAGGTGTGTCCAGGTGTGTGTCAAGGTGTGTGTCCAGGTGTGTGTCAAGGTGTGTGTCAAGGTGTGTGTGTCAAGGTGTGTGTCCAGGTGTGTGTTAACATGTGTCTTTTTGCATGGGCTGCGTCTCAATCCACCTCATCCGCCGATGTCGCACTTCCGCATCTGTGGTGAAAGGTGACAGAGCTAGAGCAGTGTTTGTCAGACCATGAGACGTCCCGAAAATCGGTCTTCTCATAAAATCGCCTGTAGCCTACAAACTATCAGGACCCCTCTATGGAAAGAAGAGACTCTCACGAAGCTGTTCTCCGTTTTGCTCTCCGACCCCCACAAGCATCTTGGGACTGGTCTGAAGTCGGTACCGCCGATCTGCCAACTTCTGTCTGTAGCGACCGAACGGTTTGGGCTACACACTAACATGACCCCTTTGTGGAAAGGTGAGACTCTCACGTACATGTCCGTTGTTTTGCTTTAGGATGCCCACAGGCCTTACAAGACCCGTCTGATGGTACCAGTATTTTTTTTTTAATGAAAGTACACTGAACACAAATATAAACCGCAACATGTAAAGTGTGTCACACAACACAAGGCCACAGATGTCTCAAGGATTGAGGGAGCGTGCAATTGGCATGCCGACTGCAGGAATGTCCACCGGAGCTGTTGCCAGATAATGTAATGTTCATTTCTCTACCAATGTCGTTTTAGAACATTTGGCAGTACGTCCAACCGGCCTCACAACTGCAGACCACGTGTAACCACGCCAGCCCAGGACCTCCACATCCGGCTTCTTCACCTGCGGGATCGTCTGACACCAGCAACCTGGCCAGCTGATGAAACTGAGGAGTATTTCTGTCTGTAATAAAGCCCTTTTGTGGGGAAAAACTAATTGTGATTGGCTGGGCGTGGCTTCCAAGTGGGTGGGCCTATGCCCAGTCATGTGAAATCCATAGATTTAGTGCCTAATTAATTAATTTCAATTGACTGATTTCCTTACATGAACTGTAAATCAGTAAAATCTTTTAAATTGTTGTATGTTGCGTTTACATTTTTGTTCAGTATATAAACAATTGCAATTTAAACTCTAAGCAAAATTGTCAATATGTCACATCCCTAGACTCCAGGTGTGTGTTTGTACCTGTCTCTGCGTCCTGTGGTGAGTGTAACAGCGATATGTTCCCAGGCCCTCCTGCTCTCCTCAGGCCGTCCCGGGGCCTCACAGCCCAGCCTGCTCCAACACTCGGAGAACACTGCCCTCCACTTCTGCTCTGGTGGTACGGCTAGATGGCCCACCTCGCTGTAGGGAAACACAGACAGCCTCAGTGTAGGGAAACACAGACAGCCTCAGTGTAGGGAAACACAGACAGCCTCACTGTAGGGAAACACAGACAGCCTCACTGTAGGGAAACACAGACAGCCTCACTGTAGGGAAACACAGACAGCCTCAGTGTAGGGAAACACAGACAGCCTCGCTGTAGGGAAACACAGACAGCCTCACTGTAGGGAAACACAGACAGCCTCACTGTAGGGAAACACAGACAGCCTCACTGTAGGGAAACACAGACAGCCTCAGTGTAGGGAAACACAGACAGCCTCAGTGTAGGGAAACACAGACAGCCTCAGTGTAGGGAAACACAGACAGCCTCACTGTAGGGAAACACAGACAGCCTCGCTGTAGGGAAACACAGACAGCCTCACTGTAGGGAAACACAGACAGCCTCGCTGTAGGGAAACACAGACAGCCTCGCTGTAGGGAAACACAGACAGCCTCACTGTAGGGAAACACAGACAGCCTCACTGTAGGGAAACACAGACAGCCTCACTGTAGGGAAACACAGACAGCCTCACTGTAGGGGAAACACAGACAGCCTCGCTGTAGGGGAAACACAGACAGCCTCGCTGTAGGGAAACACAGACAGCCTCAGTGTAGGGAAACACAGACAGCCTCACTGTAGGGAAACACAGACAGCCTCGCTGTAGGGAAACACAGACAGCCTCAGTGTAGGGAAACACAGACAGCCTCACTGTAGGGAAACACAGACAGCCTCAGTGTAGGGAAACACAGACAGCCTCAGTGTAGGGAAACACAGACAGCCTCAGTGTAGGGAAACACAGACAGCCTCAGTGTAGGGAAACACAGACAGCCTCGCTGTAGGGAAACACAGACAGCCTCAGTGTAAGGAAACACAGACCGGCAGAGAGACACACGCTGGGAGAGATGAAAGCTGACACTTTACATCAAATTATATTAGATTTCTACTGTATAAAGAAGAAGATCCTTACAGCACGCAGGTTGACTCCTTCTTGTCAGGTTCATAGAGATTAGGCTTAATGTAGGTTCCCGTGATCTTCAACCCTGAGGTCCACTCTCCACTAAACAGACCCTCTATGAAGTCTCCATTGGACATCGACAGGGTACCCTGGGAGAGAGTGCAACACAAGATGAGTGTTCATGCATTATCTTCTGACAAGAGGGCGTCATTTCTAACGACTAAAGTCTCACGTAATTGGTCAGCTGCTCAAATAAGTTTTGGGTCCATGTAAAGAGATTAAGAAATGTTACAGCGGAACCAGAATGAGTCCACCCTCTCTCTTTGCAAGTTAACGGGCCGAATGTCCCCCTCCCCTTCCGAAATTCGAAACATGTTAACACCTACGAAATCTTAATTTTTCCAAATAACCAGTAACGGAAAAACCCAAACACTAGAACTACTGCTGCTCGTTGGCCCACGCATCTCATTCCACGGTACCGGTCATGGTTAGCCCACGCATCTCATTCCACGGTACCGGTCATGGTTAGCCCACGCATCTCATTCCACGGTACCGGTCATGGTTAACGTCGATCTGTCCACGTGAGATTACGTTGCCATGAGAACCATTCAGTCCGGACAATGTTGCGCTATCTGACGTAAGACAACGGTGTTTATGTGTATTAAGAGTGAGATGTATTTCATACACAGCACGTCACTGTCGGTTTTCGTTAAGGCTTGATATCTTGTGAAGGCTTTAAGTTCATTCCTCTTACCTCATAGATATATATATTCACCTCTCTCTTCATCCATCCATCTCTATCTATACCTTACCTTGCCATTAGGGGTCCAGTCGTCTGAGAACTCTCCCTTAAAGGCCGTGTCATCATCAGACACCAGCAGACCAGTGCCCTGACAGAGAATGAGACGGAGAAAATATTAAATTCAAGATTGAGACCAAGTGAGATGGGAAAGGGTTGAGTGTAGCTGAAGGATGGGATTAAAAACAAAACAAAAGATGACTAATGTAAAATACACTGTGTCCGTAAAATGTACACTACCGTTCAAAAGTTTGGGGTCACTTTGATATTTGCTTGTTTTCAAAAGAAAAGCAATTGTTTTGCCCATTAAAATAACATCAAATTGATCAGAAATGCAGTGTAGACATTGTTAATGTTGTAAATGGCTATTGTAGATGGAAACGGCTGATTTTTAATGGAATATCTACATAGGCGTACAGAGGCCCATTATCAGCAACCATTAGTCCTGTGTTCCAATGGCACGTTGTGTTTGCTAATCCAAGTTTATCATTTTAAAAGACTAATTGATCATTAGAAAACCCTTTTGAAATTATGATAGCACAGCTGAAAACTGTTGTACTGATTAAAGAAGCAATAAAACTGGCCTTCTTGAGACTAGTTGAGTATCTGGAGCATCAGCAATTGTGGGTTCGATTACAGGATCAAACTGGCCAGAAACAAATAACTTTCTTCTGAAACTCATCAGTCTATTCTTGTTCTGAGAAATGAAGGCTATTCCATGCGAGAAATTGCCAAGAAACTGAAGATCTCGTAAAACGCTGTGTACTACTCCCTTCACAGAACAGTGCAAACAGGCTCTAACCAGAATAGAAAGAGGAGTGGGAGGCCCCGGTGCACAACTGAGCAAGAGGACAAATACATTAGAGTGTCTAGTTTGAGAAACAGACGCCTCACAGGTCCTCAACTGGCAGCTTCATTAAATAGTACCCGCAAAACACCAGTCTCAACGTCAACAGTGAAGAGGCGACTCCGGAATGCTGACCTTCTAGGCAGAGTTGCAAAGAAAAAGCCATATCTCAGACTGGCCAATAAAAAGAAAAGATTAAGATGGGCAAAAGAACACAGACACTGGACAGAGGAAGATTGGAAAAAAGTGTTATGGTCAGACGAATCAAAGTTTGAGGTGTTCGGATCACAAAGAAGAACATTTGTGAGACGCAGACCAAAAGAAAAGATGTTGGAGGATTGCTTGATGCCATCTGTAAAGCATGGTGGAGGCAATGTGATGGTCTGGGGGTGCTTTGGTGGTGGTAAAGTGGGAGATGTGTACAGGGTAAAGGGGATCTTGAAGAAGGAAGGCTATCACTCCATTTTACAACGCCATGCCATACCATGTGGACGGCGTTTGATTGGAGCCAATTTCCTCCTACAACAGGACAATGACCCAAAGCACAGCTCCAAACTATGCAATAACTATTTAGGGAAGAAGCAGTCAGCTGGTATTCTGTCTATAATGGAGTGGCCAGCACGGTCACCGGATCTCAACCCTATTGAGCTGTTGTGGGAGCAGCTTGACCGTATGGTACGTAAGAAGTGCCCATCAACAATCAAACTTTTGGGAGGTGCTTCAAGAACAAAGACAAAGATCGTACTTTTTGGAGAAATGTCCTCTGGTCTGATGAAACAAAATTAGAACTGTTTTGCCATAATGACCATTGTATGTTTGGAGGAAAAAGAGGGGTGCTTGCAAGCTGAAGAACACCATCCCAACCGTGAAGCACGGGGGTGGAAGCATCATGCTGTGGGGGTGCTTTGCTGCAGGAGGGACTGGATGGCATCATGAGGAAGGAAAATTATGTGGATATATTGAAGCAACATCTCAAAATATCAGTCAGGAAGTTAAAGCTTGGTCGCAGATGGGTTTTCCAAATTGACAATGACCCCAAGCATACTTCCAAAGTTGTGGCAAAATGGCTTAAGGACAACAAAGTCAAGGTATTGGAGTGGCCATCACAAAGCCCTGACCTCAATCCTATAGAAAAGTTGTGGGCAGAACTGAAAAAGTGTGTGCGAGCAAGGAGGCCTACAAACCTGACTCAGTTACACCAGCTCTGTCAGGAGGAAAGGGCCAATATTCACCCAACTTATTGTGGGAAGCTTGCAAGCATCCCCCTTTTTCCTCCAAACATAACGATGGTCATTATGGCCAAACAGTTCTATTTTTGTTTCATCAGACCAGAGGACATTTCTCCAAAAAGTACGATCTTTGTCCCCATGTGCAGTTGAAAAATGTAGTCTGGCTTTTTTATGGCGGTTTTGGAGCAGTTGCTTCTTCCTTGCTGAGCGGCATTTCAGGTTATGTCGATATAGGACTTGTTTTACTGTGGATATATATACTTTTGTACCTGTTTCCTCCAGCATCTTCACAATGTCCTTTGCTGTTGTTCTGGGATTGATTTGCACTTTTCGCACCAAGGTATGTTCATATCTAGGAGACAGAACGCGTCTCCTTCCTGAGCGGTATGACGGTTGCGTGGTCCCATGGTGTTTATACTTGCGTACTATTGTTTGTACATTGTTTGGCATTTGGAAATTGCTCCAAAGGATGAACCAGACTTGTGGAGGTCTACAATTTGTTTTCTGAGGTCTTGGCTGATTTCTTTTGATTTTCCCATGATGTCAAGCAAAGAGGCACTGAGTTTGAAGGTAGGCCTTGAAATACATCCACAGGTACACCTCCAATTGACTCAAATGATGTCAATTAGCAGGCTTCTAAAGCCATGATATAATTTTCTGGAATTTTCCAAGCTGTTTAAAGGCACAGTCAACTTAATGTATGTAAACTTCTGACCCACTGGAATTGTGATACAGTGAATTATAAGTGAAATAATCTGTCTGTAAACAATTGTTGGAAAAATGACTTGTGTCATGCACAAAGTAGATGTCCTAACCGACTTGCCAAAACTATAGTTTGTTAACAAGAAATTTGTGGAGTGGTTGAAAAACAAGTTTTAATGAATCCAACCTATGTAAACTTCCGACTTCAACTGTACATTGATAGAAGCCACAATCTTTCTGCAATATTAAAGCTGATCTACCCCCTAAAAAATATATATACACTACCAGTCAAAGGTTTGCCAAAACAACCTCTCTGTCCCTCATGTTGAGATGTCAGATTCATTTATTGGCCCCTTGGTGTGTCATGTTTGTGAGTTGAGCTGTGTTTACCAGGGGTGTGTTCACTGCCAGTTTCTGGATCCTGTTCACCATAATGTGTAAACAACTTCAGGTGGCCTGCTGCCAATTTATCTTCTGTTGACTTATAGAATACATACACTACCGGTCAAAAGTTTTACAACACCTACTCGTTCCAGGGTTTTTCTATATATTTACTATTTTCTACATTGTAGAATAATAGTGAAGACATCAAAACCATGAAATAACACATATGGAATCATGTATTAACCAAAAAAGTGTTAAACAAATCAAAATATATTTTATATATGAGATTCGTCAAATAGCCACCCTTTGCCTTGATGACAGCTTTGCACACTCTTGGCATTCTCTCAACCAGCTTCATGAGGTAGTTACCTGGAATGCATTTCAATTAACAGGTGTGCCTTGTTAAAAGTGAATTTGTGGAATTTCTAGACCTTCTTAATGCGTTTGAGCCAATCAGTTGTGTTGTGACAAGGTAGGGGTGGTATACAGAAGATAGCCCTATTTGGTAAAAGACCAAGTCCATATTATGGAAAGAACACTCAAATAAGCAAAGAGAAACGACAGTCCATCATTACTTTAAGTCATGAAGGTCAGTCAATCCGGAAATTTTCAAGAACTTTGAAAGTTTCTTCAAGTGCCGTTGCAAAAACCAACAAGCGCTATGATGAAACTGGCTCTCATGAGGACCGCCACAGGAAAGGAAGACCCAACGTTACCTCTGCTGCAAAGGATAAGTTCATTAGAGTTAACTGCACCTCAGATTGCAGCCCAAATAAATGCTTCACAGAGTTCAAGTAACAGACACATCTCAACATCAACTGTTCAGAGGAGACTGCGTGAATCAGGCCTTCATGGTCGAATTGCTGCAAAGAAACCACTACTAAAGGACACCAATAATAAGAAGAGACTTGCTTGGGCCAAGAAACACGAGCAATGGACATTAGACCGGTGGAAATCTGTCCTTTGGTCTGATGAGTCCAAATTTGAGACTTTTGGTTACAACCGCCATGTCTTTGTGAGACGCAGAGTAGGTGAACGGATGATTTCCGCATGTGTGGTTCCCACCGTGAAGCATGGAGGAGGAGGTGTGATGGAGTGTGTGTGCTTTGCTGGTGACACTATATGTGATTTATTTAGAATTCAAGGCACACTTAACCAGCATGGCTACCACAGCATTCTGCAGCGATACGCCATCCCATCTGGTTTGTGCTTAGTGGGACTATAATTAGTTTTTCAACAGGACAATGACCCAACACACCTCTAGGCTGTGTAAGGGCTATTTTACCAAGAAGGAGAGTCATGGAGTGCTGCATTAGATGACCTGGCCTTCATAATCCCGACCTCAACCAAATTGAGATGGTTTGGGATGAGTCGGACCGCAGAGTGAAGGAAAAGCAGCCAACAAGTGCTCAGCATATGTGGGAACTCCTTCAAGGACTGTTGGAAAAGCATTCCAGGTGAAGCTGGTTGAGAGAATGCCAAGAGTGTGCAAAGCTGTCATCAAGGCAAAGGGTGGCTACTTCGAATAATCTCAAATCTCAAATATATTTTGATTTGTTTAACACTTTTTTGGTTAATACATGATTCCATGTGTTATTTCATCGTTTTGATGTCTTCACTATTATTCTACAATGTAGAAAATAGTTTAAAAAAACAAAGAAAAACCCTTGAATGAGTAGGTGTGTCCAAACTTTTGACTGGTACTGTGTATAAAAAATAAAATAAAAGATTTAGACCAAGATTGAGATTGCATTCATCAGGCTAATAGCATCATCGAACACTGAGAGCGAGACTGTGTGGGACTCACCATCATCTTGTTGTTGCTGAAGGCCCCTTCATAGTAGAGACCAAACTGAGTGACTACCACCCCATTGCCCTGGCGCTGGTCATCTACCCATAGGCCCATGTACTTGTCCCCTCTGAAACAAGACAACAGACAGGTACAACGGAGCAAAGCAGAGCAGCAACCAACCTTTAGCTCGGCACTATCTTTCAAAACTGAGCAGAAAGCGAAGGCCAAGAGGCCGATACGTAAGCTTTAATAAAATAAGTCATACAAGTAAGAGCAGTGTGCAGGTTTCTCATTTCCTTGAAAACTGAGCAGAGACAGGTAAACACAGACCTGGACACACACTGACTACAGATTGCAGCAACCTCTAGCCTGGTCCCAGATCTGTGCTGTCTTGGTCATCGTCATGCCCGACTCTAGGCAAGACAGCACAAATAGATCTGAGACCAGGCTAAGCAACCACAGCTGTACGTTTATCAATAGATCTGAGACCAGGCTAAGCAACCACAGCTGGAAGTTTGTATCAACTGATGATGACAAATCAAGTCAATCAAGTGCTGTACTATACCTAGTGATGTCATCAAAGACTCCATATCCCATCTTCTTGTCCTGAAGCCATTGGCCAACGAACACACTGGAGGAAGAGCCAATCAGCTTCCCAGAGCTCAGCATCCCATGGCCCTGACGGATGTTATCATGGAAGGATCCCTCATACACCTGACCTGTAGCATACCTGGAGAGAACTACAATCATACACCTGACCTGTAATATACCTGGAGAGAACTACAATCATACACCTGTAATATACCTGGAGAGAACTACAACCATACACCTGTAATATACCTGGAGAGAACTACAACCATACACCTGTAATATACCTGGAGAGAACTACAACCATATACCTGTAATATACCTGGAGAGAACTACAGTCATACACCTGTAATATACCTGGAGAGAACTACAACCATACACCTGTAATATACCTGGAGAGAACTACAACCATACACCTGTAAAATACCTGGAGAGAACTACAACCATACACCTGTAATATACCTGGAGAGAACTACAACCATACACCTGTAATATACCTGGAGAGAACTACAGTCATACACCTGTAATATACCTGGAGAGAACTACAGTCATACACCTGTAACATACCTGGAGAGAACTACAACCATACACCTGTAATATACCTGGAGAGAACTACAACCATACACCTGTAACATACCTGGAGAAAACTACAGTCATAAACTGTAATATACCTGGAGAGAACTACAACCATACACCTGTAATATACCTGGAGAGAACTACAACCATACACCTGTAATATACCTGGAGAGAACTACAGTCATACACCTGTAATATACCTGGAGAGAACTACAGTCATACACCTGTAACATACCTGGAGAGAACTACAACCATACACCTGTAATATACCTGGAGAGAACTACAACCATACACCTGTAACATACCTGGAGAAAACTACAGTCATAAACTGTAATATACCTGGAGAGAACTACAACCATACACCTGTAATATACCTGGAGAGAACTACAACCATACACCTGTAATATACCTGGAGAGAACTACAGTCATACACCTGTAATATACCTGGAGAGAACTACAGTCATACACCTGTAACATACCTGGAGAGAACTACAGTCATACACCTGTAATATACCTGGAGAGAACTACAGTCATACACCTGTAATATACCTGGAGAGAACTACAGTCATACACCTGTAATATACCTGGAGAGAACTACAACCATACACCTGTAACATACCTGGAGAAAACTACAGTCATACACCTGTAATATACCTGGAGAGAACTACAACCATACACCTGTAATATACCTGGAGAGAACTACAACCATACACCTGTAATATACCTGGAGAGAACTACAGTCATACACCTGTAATATACCTGGAGAGAACTACAGTCATACACCTGTAATATACCTGGAGAGAACTACAGTCATACACCTGTAATATACCTGGAGAGAACTACAACCATACACCTGTAACATACCTGGAGAAAACTACAGTCATACACCTGTAAAATACCTGGAGAGAATGGTTAACAAACCTGAGCCTACAGCAGGGTACAATGTAGCAAAACATTTTAAAACAGAAAACAAAAGTGTCTTATTGGACAAGTTCCGATAGCACCTCCCCTTCATATTAGTGTTCCACAGTATACCGTTACCATGGTAAGTTCGCTGTCATGCAGCAGTGCCAGAGAGGGAAACAGCCATGTTTACAGCCATGTTGACAGCCATGTTGACAGCCATGTTGACAGCCATGTTTACAGCCATGTTGACAGCCATGTTTACAGCCATGTTGACAGCCATGTTTACAGCCATGTTTACAGCCATGTTGACAGCCATGTTTACAGCCATGTTGACAGCCATGTTTACAGCCATGTTGACAGCCATGTTTACAGCCATGTTTACAGCCATGTTTACAGCCATGTTGACAGCCATGTTTACAGCCATGTTGACAGCCATGTTGACAGCCATGTTGACAGCCATGTTGACAGCCATGTTGACAGCCATGTTGACAGCCATGTTTACAGCCATGTTGACACCCATGTTTACAGCCATGTTGACAGCCATGTTGACATCCATGTTTACAGCCATGTTTACAGCCATGTTGACAGCCATGTTGACAGCCATGTTTACAGCCATGTTGACAGCCATGTTTACAGCCATGTTGACAGCCATGTTGACAGCCATGTTTACAGCCACGTTTACAGCTTCACAGCAAAGAAAATGGCTTCTCTCGAGCTCAAACAGGTAAAAAAATTATGACTCATAATATTGGAGCCTTTTTTCTTCCTGTACGATTTCGCGCACATTTGATATAATTTCACAAAACCATGTCGCGGGCCGTTTTAAACTAATCCTGGATCGCTAATTATTGGTTTGATAACACATGTTGTTCAGTCATGTTACCTAGCTAGCTAACAACCTGCTAACCTGACAGTAGGTTGAGGCTCATCTGATTGGCCCAGGAAGAAATGAACAGGGTCTGCTACTCATGAGATGTGCTTCAGAGGTAGGATTCATACAGACCTAATGGAAGACTAAACATCTACCTCTTTCTGGAGCTCCTTACATTCTGTTTGGTGCCCAACGTTTTAAAAGTTGGGGGCAGTGTGTGCATGTGTTTGTTGGAGAGAGAAAAGGATACAGAGTGTGTGAGGAAGGGAGGGAGGGAGGGAGGGAGGGAGGGAGATGTGTGTGTGTTTATGAGAGAGAGAGAGAGGGAGGGAGGGAGATTTGCGTGTGTGTGTGTTTATGAGAGAGAGGGAGGGAGGATGTGTGTGTTTATGAGAGAGAGAGGGAGGGAGATTTCTGTGTATGTGTGTGTGTTTATGAGGGAGGGAGGGTGTGTTTATGAGAGAGAGAGGAAAGGAGATTTCTGTGTATGTGTGTGTGTGTGTGTGTGTGTGTGTGTGTGTGTGTGTGTGTGTGTGTGTGTGTGTGTGTGTGTGTGTGTGTGTGTGTGTGTGTGTGTGTGTGTGTGTGTGTGTGTGTGTGTGTGTGTGTGTGTGTGTGTGTGTGTGTGTGTGTATGAGAGAGAGAGGCAGGGAGATAATGTGTGTTTTAACTGAAGAGTAAAGGTTTCATGCAGATCATTATGCAGTGTTTTCAGATCATTGGTTATGACATTCGTGTTTCTTTACGTAATATGTAATTGTTGTACTGTATGTGTGTCTATAGTTGTGTTTAATGTTGTGTTAGTGTATGTAAGTTGTTGGACCCCTGCTGCTGTTGAACCAGGTCTCTCTTGGAAAAATAGATTTGATCTCAATGAGAAAAACTTGTATAAATAAAGGTTACATAAAAAAGAAAAAAGAAATGATGCAGTTTTTTCCCCTGACTGACACAATGACATGCAGATCATTATGCATGTATATTCCTTCCTCCAGCCAAATCACAGGTATGCCTTTGTGAATATGAGCAAATCAGCCATTCTATGCAGTATTATATTATACAGTGAACAGTGTGAAGTTAATTCAATATGTGTTGTATTGAGTAGAAGTGTGAATATCAGTGAACAGTGTGAAGTTAATTCCATATGTGTTGTATTGAGTAGAAGTGTGAATATCAGTGAACAGTGTGAAGTCAATTCAATATGTGTTGTACTGAGTAGAAGTGTGAATATCAGTGAACAGTGTGAAGTTAATTCAATATGTGTTGTATTGAGTAGAAGTGTGAATATCAGTGAACAGTGTGAAGTTAATTCAATATGTGTTGTATTGAGTAGAAGTGTGAATATCAGTGAACAGTGTGAAGTTAATTCAATATGTGTTGTATTGAGTAGAAGTGTGAATATCAGTGACAGGTTTTTACGTAGCCCTTGCACATAACGTTTCTAGAATGGGACCAAGCGTAGGGGGGACGGGGCTAACAGGAGGATGCTAGGCGTTTCTAGAATGGGACCAAGCGTAGGGGGGACGGCGCTAACAGGAGGATGCTAGGCGTTTCTAGAATGGGACCAAGCGTAGGGGGGACGGGGCTAACAGGGGGGACGGGGCTAACAGGAGGATGCTAGGCGTTTCTAGAATGGGACCAAGCGTAGGGGGACGGCGCTAACAGGAGGATGCTAGGCGTTTCTAGAATGGGACCAAGCGTAGGGGGACGGCGCTAACAGGAGGATGCTAGGCGTTTCTAGAATGGGACCAAGCGTAGGGGGGACGGCGCTAACAGGAGGATGCTAGGCGTTTCTAGAATGGGACCAAGCGTAGGGGGGACGGCGCTAACAGGAGGATGCTAGGCGTTTCTAGAATGGGACCAAGCGTAGGGGGGACGGCGCTAACAGGAGGATGCTAGGCGTTTCTAGAATGGGACCAAGCGTAGGGGGACGGCGCTAACAGGAGGATGCTAGGCGTTTCTAGAATGGGACCAAGCGTAGGGGGACGGCGCTAACAGGAGGATGCTAGGCGTTTCTAGAATGGGACCAAGCGTAGGGGGGACGGGGCTAACAGGAGGATGCTAGGCGTTTCTAGAATGGGACCAAGCGTAGGGGGGACGGCGCTAACAGGAGGATGCTAGGCGTTTCTAGAATGGGACCAAGCGTAGGGGGGACGGCGCTAACAGGAGGATGCTAGGCGTTTCTAGAATGGGACCAAGCGTAGGGGGGACGGCGCTAACAGGAGGATGCTAAGCCCCTCTCATGTTTTTCACCCGTGGTATCGCGATACTACTCGGTGTCGTGATACTTGGCCTGGTAACGTATCGGTAGTAAAATGTTGGTATCGTGACAACAATACTTCTTAAGTTAGTCTCCTGAACAGGCCCCAGGAGACGTTGCTAAATTAGCAATTCTACAAGTTTGACCCCAGCCCTGTGTGTGTGCTTACTGTGGCATATACAGGTGAACACAGTAACTCACTTGTACGTCCCAAAGCCATGCATCTTCCCATCTCTCCAGTGGCCCTGGTAACGATCACTCTTGTCGAGGAGCTTGTTTGGCATTTTACAGTCTCCGTAGCTACAGACACAAGAGACAACACACCGGTTACAACAGAAGAACAGGACCATCTGGATGTTCACCATGCCTCCCACACCGCCTGGTTAAACCAGTCTGAACTCTGAACTCTGCATTAACCAGGCTAACACTGACCCGTCCTCCAGTCCTTGTTTAAACGTCCCTGTGAACGTTCTGCCATCTGGCCATTTCATGGTCCCTCTGTTCGAAAGGAAGGAGACAAATCTGTCAACACAGTACTTTGGCCTTTTTGTACAATAATGCAGACGTGTATGTTAAGGATGTATGCCTACTAGAAAGTGTAAATAATCGAGCTAATACAAAATGATTAGTCTTGGAACTTCTTCTCCAGTTGCCCTGATCACACAGGGTTTTCTGTAAACCTCCCCTCCCCCCCAGACTCACTTGCCGTGGGGCTTGCCAGACAGCCAGCGCCCTGAGTAGGAGGCGTCCTTCAGACGGAGGTCTTTACAGAAGACGTAGGAGGCGGTACGAGAGACAGCAGGGACCCCAGCACCGCTCCCCTCTCCGGTCAACACCACCTCCACGGCCTGGTTAATAGCCCTCAGCCACTTCGCCTGGAGGGACAGAGGGAGGACACAGGGCCAGAACACATCAACCTTAGAGGCTAGCAGAGTCGGGATTAATGAGGTGTAGATACCCAGACACTGGACTGAGAAGATGTACCTTTTCCTGAGGGGAGGAGGCCAGCAGAGTGAAGCTCTCCTCTGGAGTTGTCACCTTAATTCCATACCTTGGGGACAGAAGAATGACAACAACATTAAATGATAAGGATAAGAGCGTCTGCTAAATGACTAAAACGTAAAAATGAAATAGAACAGTATGTGATTAGTTATTGATTAGTCTGGTGTTACCAGACCTCAACACCTTATTCTCCTTTGCTAGAACAGCAGGAGTCGAGGCTAGTTAGTTATTGGTTGACAGGAGGATAGCAGGTAGACTAAACTCACTGGTTGCTGCTGGCAGTGATGTCCGTGATGGCCTCCACCCAGAGAGTGGCCAGAGGGTAGACATGGTGAGATGAGAACTGAAGGGAGACAGAACAGTGATGTCAGTGCAGTCACAATGCAGTGACAGTGCAGTCACAGTGCAGTCACAGTGCAGTCACAGTGCAGTCACAATGCAGTCACAGTGCAGTCACAATGCAGTGACAGTGCAGTCACAGTGCAGTCACAGTGCAGTCACAGTGCAGTCACAATGCAGTCACAGTGCAGTCACAGTGCAGTGACAGTGCAGTCACAGTGCAGTCACAGTGCAGTCACAGTGCAGTCACAATGCAGTCACAGTGCAGTCACAGTGCAGTGCATTTCTATGTTTGTTTAAGGCTGGGGCACTTGTTTCAATCAAACAGAATTCCTTGTGTTACAGTATAACTTGCCTCGACGCCTGTGATGTCTGGTAACACAAAACTACACTGAGTGTACAAAACATTAGGAACACCTTCCTAATATTGAGTTGCACCCCTCCCCCCTTTCGCCCTCAGAACAGCCTCAATTCGTCAGGGCATGGACTCTACAAGGTGTCGAAAGCATTCCACAGGGATGCTGGCCCATGTTGACTCCAATGCTTCCCACAGTTGTGTCAAGTTGGCTGGATGTCCTTTGGATGGTGGGACCATTCTTGATACACACGGGAAAATGTTGAGCGTGAAAAACCCAACAGCGTTGCAGTTCTTGACACAAACCGGTGCGCCTGGCACCTACGACCATACCCCGTTCAAAGGCACTTCAATCTTTTGTCTTGCCCATTCACCCTCTGAATGACACACATACACAATCCATGTCTCAATTGTCTCAAGGCTTAAAAATCCTTCTTTAACCTGTCTCCTCCCCTTCATCTACACTTGAAATGAATTTAACAGGTGACATCAATAAGGGATCACAGCTTTCACCTGGCTTCATCTGGTCAGTCTCTGTCATGGAAAGAGCAGGTGTACCTAATGATTTGTCCACTCAGTGATTATAGATATAGTTTTTAACCACGTTACGCAACTTTAAAAGAAATGTCATTCTTTATATTGTGATTTGGATTGTGTAATTTCTGTATTTCTTCTGTTTGTGTTACAGTACATGTAGAATCATTTTTCAGTATCTGCTGAATCAATAGCTTTCTGGATGAGTCTCTTCCCCTTCTGCAGAAGCCGTGGGGGGGTGTGTGTGTGTGTGTGTTGGTGTGTGTGTGTGTGTGTGTTGATGTGTGTGTGTGTTGGTGTGTGTGTGTGTGTTAATGTGTGTATGTGTTGGTGTGTGTGTGTGTGTGTTGATGTGTGTGTGTGTTGGTGTGTGTGTGTGTGTGTGTGTGTGTGTGTTGGTGTGTGTGTGTGTTGATGTGTGTGTGTGTTGGTGTGTGTGTGTGTGTGTGTTGATGTGTGTGTGTGTTGGTGTGTGTGTGTGTGTGGCTACTGTCTAGACCTTACGAGGATGTAGTGATCATGAGACAAAGAGGAGAAGGAACTCTAGTGACAAGAAGTGAAATGAGAGAAAATGAAAAACCACCACCACAGAAACAGAGAGAGCAGCAGCCTATATCAGTCACCACAGCCTATAGCAGTCACCACAGCCTATAGCAGTCACCACAGCCTAGAGCAGTCACCACAGCCTATAGCAGTCACCACAGCTCCAACAGAGAGAGCAGTATATAGCAGTCACCACAGCTCCAACAGAGAGAGCAGTAACCTATAGCAGTCACCACAGCCTATAGCAGTCACCACAGCCTATAGCAGTCACCACAGCGCCAACAGAGAGAGCAGTAACCTATAGCAGTCACCACAGCCTATAGCAGTCACCACAGCCTATAGCAGTCACCACAGCCTATAGCAGTCACCACAGCTCCAACAGAGAGAGCAGTAGCCTATAGCAGTCACCACAGCCTATAGCAGTCACCACAGCCTATAGCAGTCACCACAGCCTATAGCAGTCACCACAGCCTATAGCAGTCACCACAGCGCCAACAGAGAGAGCAGTAACCTATAGCAGTCACCACAGCTCCAACAGAGAGAGCAGTAACCTATAGCAGTCACCACAGCCTATAGCAGTCACCACAGCCTATAGCAGTCACCACAGCTCCAACAGAGAGAGCAGTAGCCTATAGCAGTCACCACAGCCTATAGCAGTCACCACAGCTCCAACAGAGAGAGCAGTAACCTATAGCAGTCACCACAGCTCCAACAGAGAGAGCAGTAACCTATAGCAGTCACCACAGCTCCAACAGAGAGAGCAGTAACCTATAGCAGTCACCACAGCTCCAACAGAGAGAGCAGTAACCTATAGCAGTCACCACAGCTCCAACAGAGAGAGCAGTAACCTATAGCAGTCACCACAGCTCCAACAGAGAGAGCAGTAACCTATAGCAGTCACCACAGCTCCAACAGAGAGAGCAGTAACCTATAGCAGTCACCACAGCCTATAGCAGTCACCACAGCGCCAACAGAGAGAGCAGTAACCTATAGCAGTCACCACAGCTCCAACAGAGAGAGCAGTAACCTATAGCAGTCACCACAGCCTATAGCAGTCACCACAGCTCCAACAGAGAGAGCAGTAACCTATAGCAGTCACCACAGCTCCAACAGAGAGAGCAGTAACCTATAGCAGTCACCACAGCCTATAGCAGTCACCACAGCTCCAACAGAGAGAGCAGTAACCTATAGCAGTCACCACAGCCTATAGCAGTCACCACAGCCTATAGCAGTCACCATAGCCTATAGCAGTCACCACAGCGCCAACAGAGAGAGCAGTAACCTATAGCAGTCACCACAGCTCCAACAGAGAGAGCAGTAACCTATAGCAGTCACCACAGCCTATAGCAGTCACCACAGCTCCAACAGAGAGAGCAGTATATAGCAGTCACCACAGCTCCAACAGAGAGAGCAGTAACCTATAGCAGTCACCACAGCCTATAGCAGTCACCACAGCCTATAGCAGTCACCACAGCTCCAACAGAGAGAGCAGTAGCCTATAGCAGTCACCACAGCCTATAGCAGTCACCACAGCTCCAACAGAGAGAGCAGTAGCCTATAGCAGTCACCACAGCCTATAGCAGTCACCACAGCTCCAACAGAGAGAGCAGTAGCCTATAGCAGTCACCACAGCCTATAGCAGTCACCACAGCCTATAGCAGTCACCACAGCTCCAACAGAGAGAGCAGTATATAGCAGTCACCACAGCTCCAACAGAGAGAGCAGTATATAGCAGTCACCACAGCTCCAACAGAGAGAGCAGTATATAGCAGTCACCACAGCTCCAACAGAGAGAGCAGTAACCTATAGCAGTCACCACAGCCTATAGCAGTCACCACAGCCTATAGCAGTCACCACAGCGCCAACAGAGAGAGCAGTAACCTATAGCAGTCACCACAGCCTATAGCAGTCACCACAGCCTATAGCAGTCACCACAGCCTATAGCAGTCACCACAGCGCCAACAGAGAGAGCAGTAACCTATAGCAGTCACCACAGCCTATAGCAGTCACCACAGCTCCAACAGAGAGAGCAGTATATAGCAGTCACCACAGCCTATAGCAGTCACCAGAGCGCCAACAGAGAGAGCAGTATATAGCAGTCACCACAGCCTATAGCAGTCACCACAGCGCCAACAGAGAGAGCAGTAGCCTATAGCAGTCACCACAGCCTATAGCAGTCACCACAGCTCCAACAGAGAGAGCAGTATATAGCAGTCACCACAGCTCCAACAGAGAGAGCAGTAACCTATAGCAGTCACCACAGCCTATAGCAGTCACCACAGCTCCAACAGAGAGAGCAGTAACCTATAGCAGTCACCACAGCCTATAGCAGTCACCACAGCTCCAACAGAGAGAGCAGTAACCTATAGCAGTCACCACAGCCTATAGCAGTCACCACAGCTCCAACAGAGAGAGCAGTAACCTATAGCAGTCACCACAGCCTATAGCAGTCACCACAGCTCCAACAGAGAGAGCAGTAACCTATAGCAGTCACCACAGCCTATAGCAGTCACCACAGCTCCAACAGAGAGAGCAGTAACCTATAGCAGTCACCACAGCTCCAACAGAGAGA
>NW_025534681.1:60000-75000 GCF_020615455.1 Coregonus clupeaformis
GAGATATATAGACAGGATAACCAGTGAGATCTATAGACAGGATAACCAGTGAGATCTATAGACAGGATTACCAGTGAGATCTATAGACAGGATTACCAGTGAGATCTATAGACAGGATAACCAGTGAGATGTATAGAAAGGATTACCAGTGAGATCTATAGACAGGATAACCAGTGAGATCTATAGACAGGATAACCAGTGAGATCTATAGACAGGATAACCAGTGAGATCTATAGACAGGATAACCAGTGAGATCTATAGACAGGATAACCAGTGACATCTATAGACAGGATAACCAGTGAGATCTATAGACAGGATAACCAGTGAGATCTATAGACAGGATAACCAGTGAGATCTATAGACAGGATTACCAGTGAGATCTATAGACAGGATTACCAGTGAGATCTATAGACAGGATAACCAGTGAGATGTATAGAAAGGATTACCAGTGAGATCTATAGACAGGATAACCAGTGAGATCTATAGACAGGATAACCAGTGAGATCTATAGACAGGATAACCAGTGAGATGTATAGAAAGGATTACCAGTGAGATCTATAGACAGGATAACCAGTGACATCTATAGACAGGATAACTAGTGCTCTTCCATTACGGTACTGGAGATGGCTCAATATGTATTGACAGTTAATGGACCCACACCAGAATGTCTCTGGTTCTGTAATATCTGTGACAGGACCACTCTTACTCACAGTAGTTTTCCCAGAATATGTCCTCCAGAACTGGTTAGTTGTCTCTGACTCCTTCCTCTTCCTCCTCAGGCTGAAAGAAAGTGCCTCATACCTGGAGTAACCCTCCTGCAGCCTCTGGTATTCCACTGTACTCTGAGATTACCAGGAGAAAGGCTTTAAATGTGATTGATTGATTGATTGATTGATTGATTGATTGATTGAGAAGAAAAGAGAAGTGAAGCGAAATAGATGAGAAGATACAGTGACTCAACATTCAAACAAAGAGTTTGGAACCTGTTAGAAATATGGCTAAACGGAACGTACGTACCACATCGAAACAGGTGGCCAGCTTGAGAAGCAGCCTGCTGTACTCGTGGATGTGTTGTATAGGAGCGTAGAACAGCGACACCAACAGGTCAGACAGAGGAACCTTGTCTCCACTGGAGTCTGACAGCTGACGCAATACATCCAACTTCTTCCCGAAACACTCCCTGGAGTAGGACATAAGAGGAAGTTGGAGCAGGAATGTGAATGTATTATGTCCTACCGAGTGGCGCAGTGGTCTAAGGCGCTGCATCGCAGTGCTAGCTGTGCCACTAGAGATCCTGGTTCGAATCCAGGCTCTGTCGTAGCCGGCCGCGACCGGGAGACCCATGGGGCGGCGCACAATTGGTCCAGGGTAGGGGAGGGAATGGCCGGCAGGGATGTAGCTCAGTTGGTAGAGCATGGCGTTTGCAATGTGGGTTCGATTCCAGTATTAAAAAAATGTATGCACTAACTGTAAGTCGCTCAGGATAAGAGCGTCTGCTAAATGTAATGTAGCCTATATATGTGGTAGAGAGGTCAGGTTGGCATCTTTGTTTTAAATATCTTGATAGGCAATGTTCCCTCAGAAAGATGTAGGCTCTGAGCGAATTGCAGGTATGCTGAGCGCAAACTTGAAGAATGTTGTAAAAATGCTGTGTAACTTCCAGCGCGCGTTCACAGTGAACACTGAGGCTGTACCTGCTTTAAGTTACAGTTTTAACAGTGGCCCAGTAGGCTGCTGTGGCTATTTGATCATAATGTAGACCTACCAGAGTGGCCTACCATCAAAAACAATAGAGAAAATACATCCCATAACGTTTTAACATGGAAATAGCTGTTCTATCGTTCAGCCTACAGTAGCAGCCAATGTGTGGTGTTCAATCTAGGCCTACATTCCATGAGATGTTTGATAAAAACATGCAGGGCTTGGCATTAACCAGTTTATCCACTAGTCCTTCAGACAAGGAGGTGACTGAAAATGTTGTTGTGCTGTTTGATGCAAAATAAAATGCATTATTATTCCTATACCATTATTACAGAGCATCAGACAAATTATGCTACCCTCTTCCTCTTGGCTCCTTAGCTTATTCAAGACCGTCTCAAAATATAACACTGCCCTTTTAAGACTCGCTTTTCAAAGATGTCTAGAAATGTACACGCTTTGTGCTCTTGTAGGAAGAAATCCCTCCCCCATTGTTGACTACACATGATCTATAACTGGGCTAATAACTCACTAACTAGCAAAGAATATGAACAAAATGTTCACACGTGGCTACATGAAACTCTTGCTTTGATCTCAAAACAAATGCATCTACTCACGACCACAGCTGTAAACACAGTCCAGTTCAAAGTGAACGGCCCATATATGGCAACGGTCTATTTACACATAGGCCTACTGCAGCTCTGATTGGTTATGGGGCACCAGTCTGTGTAGAGTACGTGCTGAGTCCTGCACTATAGTATCCTACTCCGATGCCTTCTGCCTACAACAAAACCTCTTGCATAGTTCGTTTTGTTTCGGTATGTTGCATTGAAAGTAGCTAATATTGCGTTGATTCAATCACAATTCCCTCAGTAAAGGGAAACGTTGAAAGTGTTAACTAAGGGGGAAAACTCTAGAAAGTTGAGTGAAGTTCAATCTCGTGCTTCTCTGCCCGGGCTGATATTTCTTCTGCGCAGCAGTCCTGGGGGATTAAAGGGAACTAATATTTTACCGGTACAGCTATTTATTTTGCCGGGAAGCCGTACCAGACCGTACTTTCACCCCTGCTCACAATGTCCATGCTGTATGAGTCGGGGCTGTGACGGTCATAATGCTGTATGAGTTAGTGCTGTGACGGTCATAATGCTGTATGAGTCAGGGCTGTGACGGTCATAATGCTGTATGAGTCAGGGCTGTGACGGTCATAATGCTGTATGAGTCAGGGCTGTGACGGTCATAATGCTGTATGAGTCAGGGCTGTGACGGTCATAATGCTGTATGAGTCGGGGCTGTGACGGTCATAATGCTGTATGAGTCGGGGCTGTGACGGTCATAATGCTGTATGAGTCAGGGCTGTGACGGTCATAATGCTGTATGAGTCGGGGCTGTGACGGTCATAATGCTGTATGAGTCGGGGCTGTGACGGTCATAATGCTGTATGAGTCGGGGCTGAGACGGTCATAATGCTGTATGAGTCGGGGCTGTGACGGTCATAATGCTGTATGAGTCAGGGCTGTGACGGTCATAATGCTGTATGAGTCGGGGCTGTGACGGTCATAATGCTGTATGAGTCGGGGCTGTGACGGTCATAATGCTGTATGAGTCGGGGCTGAGACGGTCATAATGCTGTATGAGTCAGGGCTGTGACGGTCATAATGCTGTATGAGTCAGGGCTGTGACGGTCATAGGAGCAAAGGTTGAAGATGACAAAGGTTAGGACAAGAGGATTCTAATATCCCAGAACTATTTGCAACAATGGGACAGCTATGCTAGTTAGCGTCAGCGCTGGTAGTTAGCAACAGAGCTGCTAGTTAGCGTCAGTGCTGGTAGTTAGCAACAGAGCTGCTAGTTAGTGTCAGCGCTGGTAGTTAGCAACAGAGCTGCTAGTTAGCATCAGCGCTGGTAGTTAGCAACATAGCTGCTAGTTAGCGTCAGCGCTGGTAGTTAGCAACAGAGCTGCTAGTTAGCGTCAGCGCTGGTAGTTAGCAACAGAGCTGCTAGTTAGCGTCAGCGACAGCGCTGGTCCCATTCATCTGTTTATTTTCAAAAAGCTTCCGCATCGAATCATAACTTGTCCTAACCTTAATGTTATCTTTGTTGGATTCTAGCTTGTAATACTTGCTATACTAGAAGTTAATGATTACATGTATGAGGAATGTATATGGTGGGGTCAATGGAGGTTAGGTTAAGAAGTAAAGGTTGCCTATACGTTCTGAAGGAGGAGCCTCATTCATGGAGGAGGAGCCTCATTCATGGTTAAAAAGGCAAAAAATAAATAGTTTGAACCTGATTTGTGTGTATTAGCAGTGGCGTGTAACTGCACCCGCTGCCTTTGGCGGGAATGCTTTTGCATCTTTGACAAAAGAACAGCAGCAAACACTCTTGAAAGCAGCGGGGCAGAAACACTTTACATAGCGGTGTCTGGCCTCGGGCCGATCGATCGTGGTTCGTCGAGATGACGGTTTCTATGTAGAGGGGGACATAGGAGGCCACGTCTCACACAACTTTCTAATAGATACCGGCGCTCAAATATCACTGATTCCTTACGATGAGAAATTGGTAAAATTTACGACAAGAAAAGGTATTACATTTAGTAGGGTAACGGGCAGAATTGAAAAGCGATACAGCTACTAACCATGTCTTTGAATATAGGACCAGTAACAATACCCAGATCATTTTACATGGCGACGGGTGTAAAACCGATTTTGGGGTTGGATAATCTTGCTGAGATGCTAGGAGAGTGGATTCTAAAAGGTAAACAAATTAAAATCGGCAGTACGAACGGCAAAAGCCGAGCAATTGTTGTTTCAGGATCATCCACTATGGGCAAAAGACGCATTAGATTGTGGTCTGATTAAAGATTGCAAGCCTGTTGTGGTGGAGGGAGAGCCGCTGCCACCGATGAAGCAATACCTTATTAAACCGGAGGCTGAAAAATCGGTGGCGGAGGATCTTCCAATATTACTTGAACGAGGCATGGTGGTATGAGGACCAGTTTGGTGCAACAGCCCTTTATTCCCAATGAAAAAGGGACTGAAATGGCATATTAAGGTGGATTTTCGAGGCATAAACAAACATTGCAGTGAAAATCACACCAGTGGTAGCGGATTTGGCAGACCTTTTGGCATCTATTCCCTCAGATTCAGAATGGTACAGTGTGCTTGACATGGATTTTGATTTTGATCAGTGCCGGTGGCTGAAGAGTCACGACACTGGTTTGGGTTTTGTTGCCAGCGGGAGCAGTATATGTGGGTGAGGGCACCAATGGGGTTTACAAATAGTCCAACTTTGTATCACGCCACATTGAAACAATCGCTAAAAGTGTTCTGTGTTGGTACAGTATGTAGATGATTTGTTATTGGTGTCAAAATACAAAGAAACTCATATGCGAGACCTCACCACATTAGTAAACTATTTGGCAGAGCAGGGTCACAAAGCATCATATGCGAAAGCACAACTAGCGAAACGAGGTAATATATTTGAGGGTTTCGATTCCGTTACACGTGATCGAGTAGGAACAATGCGTTCTTTGGCACGACCAAATACTCCTCGCACACTGAGGAAAACCCTAGGTGTTTTTTCAATCACGTTAGACACTTCATTCCGTCTTATTCTGAAATAGCTTTATAGAATTGACGAAAGGGAGAAGGGATCACGAGAAATTAGTACTGTGAGTAATTGTATGTAGAGTTTTTGGAAAAGCAATTCCTTCAATCGACAGCATTGGGGTTACCAAACCTAAAATGACCTTTAAAAATGTTGTAGTGCGGTGGTTACGCAACATCCTGGGGAACAGAGACATCAGTCATATACGGTAGTAAATCGTTAGACTCGGTGGCGAGAGGAATGCCATGTAGCAGAGGCTACATAAAGGGTACATAAAGGGTACATAAAGGGTACATAAAGGCTACATAAAGGGTACATAAACATTGGGATGGAGTAAAACACAAATTATTAATGAGTGGAGGGAGAACAGTGGACTCCCGGTGAACAGAAGTCATTATGTTTTGTTTTGTCTGTAATTAAAGGTTTTGTGTTGCTGATTAAGATTTAGCATGAGTGAGTAGACTTACTCTTCCAGGAGAGGAATGGGGTGTCCTTATCTCTCGCTTTTAAAATGTTTCACGAGGCTGTTGTCTTGGGAGAGCAGTTAGTGAAATTCTGCAGTTTTATAAAGTATAAAAGTACCCGGATCCAGCCGTAAATGGAGCTCCCAGATAAGTAAGGACTGGCCATTTGTTTGTTTTTACCCTACGTTTTACCACACACACCAGCACACACACACACAACCCACCTGTTATGAATATTAGTTAGTGGTGTTAATACCAATTTCTATAAGTTTCTATAAGTTATGGCGATAGTGACTCCAGATAGTCACTATCTCTAGATGCAGCAATGGCCTCACGCAATACGGCCCTGCCCTTCACCACTTCTACCTGAGTCCGAGCGGCAGGAGTGCGGCATGGGTCCTGAGACCGTGCATGTGGAGTGAGCATGGAGCGAGATCACGTCCAAACTCCTCTCATGCTGCTAATGCACTGGTGGGAAAATGGACAAGACAGAATGGACTGTACGGAATGGACTGTACAGAATGGACTGTACGGAATAGACTGTACAGAATGGACTGTACAGAATGGACTGTACGGAATGGACTGTATAGAATGGACTGTACGGAATGGACTGTAAGGAATGGACTGTACAGAATGGACTGTACGGAATGGACTGTACGGAATGGACTGTATAGAATGGACTGTACGGAATGGACTGTAAGGAATGGACTGTACAGAATGGACTGTACGGAATGGACTGTACGGAATGGACTGTACGGAATGGACTGTACGGAATGGACTGTACGGAATGGACTGTACGGAATGGTGGTGGAGGCTCAGGTGAGAGATTTGTTTGCTTGGGAAAATCGGATTATTTCCCAGATATTGGAATTGGGACATTATCAAAGGCCATCCACTTTGACAGGCATGAGTTATATATGTGCCATTGGGAGGATGGACTGTAACGCTATCTGAAGAAGAGACGCCAGAAGAATGAGTGCCGGGAAGGAGAAGGGGTGGTCAACCGTGCCCGTAAATTGATTTAGGGTTGCCCTAAACTGTTTATTTGGGGTATCAGGTTAATTGTGGAGGTCTGCACACTACGAAATGTATTGTAATTTAGATTAAAATGCACTGAGATACCTATCTGTCATTAACCACTTGAGACAGTGTAAGACAGGGATAAATGGGGGCCCATGATGAGAAAAGTTAATGTTGGTAATATAAGTAGTACTGTCTATATATTGTCCCCTGTTTGTAAATGTACATTCTAACAGTGTCGGTGTGTGTTAAGTTGAGGGTCTTAAATCCGAGTGATAGACTATAAGTGAAATAATCTGTCTCTAAACAATTGTTATAAAAATTACTTGTGTCATGCACAAAGTAGACGTCCTAACCGACTTGCCAAAACTATAGTTTGTTAACAAGAAATCTGTGGAGTGGTTGAAAAAAGTTTTAATGACTCCAACCTAAGTGTATGTAAACTTCTGACTTCACCTGTACATACATACACATACAGTGGCTTGCGAAAGTATTCACCCCTCTTGGCATTTTTCCTCTTTTGTTGCCTTACAACCTGGAATTAAAATTGATTTTTGTGGGGGGTTTGTATCATTTGATTTCCACAACATGCCTACCACTTTGAAGATGCAAAATATTTTTTATTGTGAAACAAACAAGAAATAAGACAAAAAAACAGAAAACTTGAGCGTGCATAACTAGCCCCCCCCCCCCAAAGTCAATACTTTGTAGAGCCAAATTTTGCAGCAATTACAGCTGCAAGTCTCTTGGGGTATGTCTCTATAAGCTTGGCACATCTAGCCACTGGGATTTTTGCCCATTCTTCAAGGCAAAACTGCTCCAGCTCCTTCAAGTTGGATGGGTTCCGCTGGTGTACAGCAATCTTTAAGTCATACCACAGATTCTCAATTGGATTGAGGTCTGGGCTTTGACTAGGCCATTCAAATCAAGTCAAATCAAATTTTATTTGTCACATACACGTGTTTAGCAGATGTTATAGCGGGTGTAGCGAAATGCTTGTGCTTCTAGCTCTGACAGTTCAGTAATATCTAACAATTTCACAACATATACCTAATTCACACAAAACTAGTAAGGAATGGAATTTAAGAAAATATACATATATGGACAAGCAATGACAGAGCGGCATGGACTAAGATACAGTATAATATTATAGAATAGAATGCAGTATATACATATGAGATGAGTAGTGCAAGATATGTAAACATTATTAAAGTGACTGTAAACATTAAATGTTTCCATTTAAATCACTCGAGTGTTGCTTTAGCAGTATACTTAGGGTCATTGTCCTGATGGAAGGTGAACCTCCATCCCAGTCTCAAATCTCTGGAAGACTGAAACAGGTTTCCCTCAAGAATTTCCCTGTATTTAGCGCCATCCATCATTCCTTCAATTCTGACCAGTTTCCCAGTCCCTGCCGATGAAAAACATCCCCACAGCATGATGCTGCCACCACCATGCTTCACTGTGGGGATGGTGTTCTCGGGGTGATGAGAGGTGTTGGGTTTGCGCCAGACATAGTGTTTTCCTTGATGGCCAAAAAGCTCAATTTTTGTCTCATCTGACCAGAGTACCTTCTTCCATTTGTTTGGGGAGTCTCCCACATGCCTTTTGGCGAACACCAAACGTGTTTGCTTATTTTTTTCTTTAAGCAATAGCTTTTTTCTGGCCACTCGTCTGTAAAGCCCAGCTCTGTGGAGTGTACAGCTTAAAGTGGTCCTATGGACAGACACTCCAATCTCCATTGTGGAGCTTTGCAGCTCCTTCAGGGTTATCTTTGGTCTCTTTGTTGCCTCTCTGATTAATGCCCTCCTTGCCTGGTCCGTGAGTTTTGGTGGGCGGCCCTCTCTTGGCAGGTTTGTTGTGGTGCCATATGCTTTCCATTTTTTAATAATGGATGTAATGGTGCTCCGTGGGATGTTCAAAGTTTCAGATATGTTTGGAGAGAGCTCCTTGGTCTTCATGGTGCCGCTTGCTTGGTGGTGCCCCTTGCTTAGTGGTGTTGCAGACTCTGGGGCCTTTCAGAACAGGTGTGTATATATACTGAGATCATGTGACAGATCATGTGACACTTAGATTGCACACAGGTGGACTTTATTTAACTTATTATGTGACTTCTGAAGGTAATTGGTTGCACCAGATCTTATTTAGGGGCTTCATAAAGGTAAAGGTAAAGGAGGTGAATACATATGCACCACTTTTCCGTTATAAATTTTTTTGAATTTTTTGAAACAAGTTATTTTTGAAATTCCAATTTGGACAATTTTGTGTATGTCCATTACATGAAATCCAAATATAAATCCATTTAAATTACAGGTTGTAATGCAACAAAATAGGACAAACGCCAACAGGGATGAATAATCTGGCAAGACAGTGTGTCATGGAGGAGAAACTGAGCACCACGGTGGAGAAACTGGGAACCATGGAAACCCAGCTCAAAGTTAGTGAGAACCAACTTGAGGAAAAACAATGAGAAAACAAAACAGGTGGTGTTTGGAATGGAACACCAGGCCACTCGACCATGACACTACACGGATTTACAAAGAAGTCATCACTAACATCGGCAGTGCCTACAATCTGGGTACAGGTGTATTTGCTGCCCCTATTGCATTTTACATTTACATTTTTAGTGACACTCTTATCCAGAGCGACTTACAGGAGCAATTAGGGTTAAGTGCCTTGCCCAAGGGCAGATTTTTCACCTAGTCGGCTCAGGGGATTAGAACCAGCAACCTTTCGGTTACTGGCACAACGCTCTTAACCACTAAGCTACCACACACCCCGATTGGAGGGGTGTACTACTTCAGTTTCTTCTACTATGGAGAGGGCATGGCCAGTTCCTCTGAAAACCAGTCTAGCAGTGATGGAGCTGACAACGGGGGCTAATGCAGTGAACTCTACAGCTGGAACTGGGGATCAGGTCTTCATACACCTAATGGCTAACACGGACGTACGGGACTCTGTGAACCTCACTACCTTTAATGGGTTCCTGGTCAGACAAGCGTGATGGATATCACACTGTTGGTCCTCTGCAGCTCAGTTGGCAGAGCATGGTGCATGCAACGGCAGGATAGTGGGTTTGATTCCAGGGGACCACATGTACATTAAACGTATGCATTCATGACTATAAATGGATTTAGATTAAAAGCATCTGCTAAATTGCATATTATTATTATTTTTGATATTATTTATGTAAACAGTGAATATTTCCCACATAACAGTAACTCATTTACATTTACATTTACGTCATTTGGGTGTAGGGACTGATCAGAGCCTGAAGGTACGGAGGTGCCGTTCCCCTCAACTCCTGTATCCTATTGGATGCATTCAGGTTGAAATTGTTTTGGAAAAATACATTGGTAGATGGCTGACTAGGTTGAGTGATGTTACAACGTATCTTGTTGTGTTCTGTTGTTACACTGTTGCTCAACACCGAGACACATTCCTATCACACATTGTTGCACGTTGCAAAAAGCAATACATTCTTTAAAAAAAGAGAAGTAGAGAGTTTCGTCCTGATGAATAAACTGTTACTGATGAGTAAGTCAATACGGTTAGTGTAACTGGGGTGAGGTTGACTTACACAGAGGGCTTCATGAGGGCTTGGAATCCGCCCATAACCACGAAATTACCCACTGAGCCACAGTACCTGCAGAGAGAGAGATCGAGAAAACAGATGGTGAGAATGAATGAATGAACGAAGAAACAAAGAAAGAACATGAGAAGGGAACACTCAGGTGGAGGAGAAGGGAACACTCAGGTGGAGGAGAAGGGAACAGTCAGGTGGAGGAGAAGGGAACACTCAGGTGGAGGAGAAGGGAACACTCCCAGGTGGAGGAGAAGGGAACAGTCAGGTGGAGGAGAAGGGAACACTCAGGTGGAGGAGAAGGGAACACTCCCAGGTGGAGGAGAAGGGAACAGTCAGGTGGAGGAGAAGGGAACACTCAGGTGGAGGAGAAGGGAACAGTCAGGTGGAGGAGAAGGGAACACTCAGGTGGAGGAGAAGGGAACACTCAGGTGGAGGAGAAGGGAACAGTCAGGTGGAGGAGAAGGGAACACTCAGGTGGAGGAGAAGGGAACACTCAGGTGGAGGAGAAGGGAACACTACCAGGTGGAGGAGAAGGGAACACACAGGTGGAGGAGAAGGGAACACTCAGGTGGAGGAGAAGGGAACACTACCAGGTGGAGGAGAAGGGAACACACAGGTGGAGGAGAAGGGAACACTCAGGTGGAGGAGAAGGGAACACTCAGGTGGAGGAGAAGGGAACACTCAGGTGGAGGAGAAGGGAACAGTCAGGTGGAGGAGAAGGGAACACTCAGGTGGAGGAGAAGGGAACACTCAGGTGGAGGAGAAGGGAAAACTCAGGTGGAGGAGAAGGGAACACTCAGGTGGAGGAGAAGGGAACACAGGTGGAGGAGAAGGGAACAGTCAGGTGGAGGAGAAGGGAACACTCAGGTGGAGGAGAAGGGAACACTCAGGTGGAGGAGAAGGGAACACTCAGGTGGAGGAGAAGGGAACACTCAGGTGGAGGAGAAGGGAACAGTCAGGTGGAGGAGAAGGGAACACTCAGGTGGAGGAGAAGGGAACACTCAGGTGGAGGAGAAGGGAACATTCAGGTGGAGGAGAAGGGAACAGTCAGGTGGAGGAGAAGGGAACACTCCCAGGTGGAGGAGAAGGGAACACTCAGGTGGAGGAGAAGGGAACACTCAGGTGGAGGAGAAGGGAACAGTCAGGTGGAGGAGAAGGGAACAGTCAGGTGGAGGAGAAGGGAACACTCCCAGGTGGAGGAGAAGGGAACACTCCCAGGTGGAGGAGAAGGGAACACTCAGGTGGAGGAGAAGGGAACACTCCCAGGTGGAGGAGAAGGGAACACTCAGGTGGAGGAGAAGGGAACACTCCCAGGTGGAGGAGAAGGGAACAGTCAGGTGGAGGAGAAGGGAACAGTCAGGTGGAGGAGAAGGGAACACTCAGGTGGAGGAGAAGGGAACACTCAGGTGGAGGAGAAGGGAACACTCCCAGGTGGAGGAGAAGGGAACACTCCCAGGTGGAGGAGTAGGGAACACTCAGGTTGAGGAGAAGGGAACACTCCCAAGTGGAGGAGTAGGGAACACTCAGGTGGAGGAGAAGGGAACACTCAGGTGGAGGAGAAGGGAACAGTCAGGTGGAGGAGAAGGGAACACTCCCAGGTGGAGGAGAAGGGAACACTCAGGTGGAGGAGTAGGGAACACTCCCAGGTGGAGGAGTAGGGAACACTCAGGTGGAGGAGAAGGGAACACACAGGTGGAGGAGAAGGGAACACTCAGGTGGAGGAGAAGGGAACACTCAGGTGGAGGAGAAGGGAACACTCCCAGGTGGAGGAGAAGGGAACACTCAGGTGGAGGAGAAGGGAACAGTCAGGTGGAGGAGAAGGGAACACTCCCAGGTGGAGGAGAAGGGAACACTCAGGTGGCGGAGAAGGGAACACTGAGGTGGAGGAGAAGGGAACACTCCCAGGTGGAGGAGAAGGGAACACTCAGGTGGAGGAGAAGGGAACACACAGGTGGAGGAGAAGGGAACACTCAGGTGGAGGAGAAGGGAACAGTCAGGTGGAGGAGAAGGGAACACTCCCAGGTGGAGGAGAAGGGAACACTCCCAGGTGGAGGAGAAGGGAACACTCAGGTGGAGGAGAAGGGAACACTCAGGTGGAGGAGAAGGGAACACTCAGGTGGAGGAGAAGGGAACACTCAGGTGGAGGAGAAGGGAACACTCAGGTGGAGGAGAAGGGAACAGTCAGGTGGGAGGAGAAGGGAACACTCAGGTGGAGGAGAAGGGAACACTCAGGTGGAGGAGAAGGGAACACTCAGGTGGAGGAGAAGGGAACACTCAGGTGAAGGAGAAGGGAACAGTCAGGTGGAGGAGAAGGGAACACTCCCAGGTGGAGGAGAAGGGAACACTCAGGTGGAGGAGAAGGGAACACTCAGGTGGAGGAGAAGGGAACAGTCAGGTGGAGGAGAAGGGAACAGTCAGGTGGAGGAGAAGGGAACACTCCCAGGTGGAGGAGAAGGGAACACTCCCAGGTGGAGGAGAAGGGAACACTCAGGTGGAGGAGAAGGGAACACTCAGGTGGAGGAGAAGGGAACACTCCCAGGTGGAGGAGAAGGGAACACTCAGGTGGAGGAGAAGGAAACACTCAGGTGGAGGAGAAGGGAACACTCAGGTGGAGGAGAAGGGAACAGTCAGGTGGAGGAAAAGGGAACAGTCAGGTGGAGGAGAAGGGAACAGTCAGGTGGAGGAGTAGGGAACACTCAGGTGGAGGAGAAGGGAACACTCAGGTGGAGGAGAAGGGAACAGTCAGGTGGAGGAGAAGGGAACACTCAGGTGGAGGAGAAGGGAACCGTCAGGTGGAGGAGAAGGGAACACTCCCAGGTGGAGGAGAAGGGAACAGTCAGGTGGAGGAGAAGGGAACACTCAGGTGGAGGAGAAGGGAACACTCAGGTGGAGGAGAAGGGAACCGTCAGGTGGAGGAGAAGGGAACACTCCCAGGTGGAGGAGAAGGGAACACTCAGGTGGAGGAGAAGGGAACAGTCAGGTGGAGGAGAAGGGAACACTCAGGTGGAGGAGAAGGGAACAGTCAGGTGGAGGAGAAGGGAACACTCAGGTGGAGGAGAAGGGAACAGTCAGGTGGAGGAAAAGGGAACAGTCAGGTGGAGGAGAAGGGAACAGTCAGGTGGAGGAGAAGGGAACAGTCAGGTGGAGGAGAAGGGAACAGTCAGGTGGAGGAGAAGGGAACAGTCAGATGGAGGAGAAGGGAACACTCAGGTGGAGGAGAAGGGAACACTCAGGTGGAGGAGAAGGGAACACTCCCAGGTGGAGGAGAAGGGAACAGTCAGGTGGAGGAAGAAGGGAACACTCAGGTGGAGGAGAAGGGAACAGTCAGGTGGAGGAGAAGGGAACAGTCAGGTGGAGGAGAAGGGAACACTCAGGTGGAGGAGAAGGGAACACTCCCAGGTGGAGGAGAAGGGAACAGTCAGGTGGAGGAGAAGGGAACACTCAGGTGGAGGAGAAGGGAACAGTCAGGTGGAGGAGAAGGGAACAGTCAGGTGGAGGAGAAGGGAACACTCCCAGGTGGAGGAGAAGGGAACAATCAGGTGGAGGAGAAGGGAACACTCAGGTGGAGGAGAAGGGAACACTCAGGTGGAGGAGAAGGGAACAGTCAGGTGGAGGAGAAGGGAACACTCAGGTGGAGGAGAAGGGAACAGTCAGGTGGAGGAGAAGGGAACACTGAGGTGGAGGAGAAGGGAACACTCAGGTGGAGGAGAAGGGAACAGTCAGGTGGAGGAGAAGGGAACAGTCAGGTGGAGGAGAAGGGAACAGTCAGGTGGAGGAGAAGGGAACACTCAGGTGGAGGAGAAGGGAACAGTCAGGTGGAGGAGAAGGGAACACTCAGGTGGAGGAGAAGGGAACACTCAGGTGGAGGAGAAGGGAACACTCCCAGGTGGAGGAGAAGGGAACAGTCAGGTGGAGGAGAAGGGAACAGTCAGGTGGAGAAAGAAGGGAACACTCAGGTGGAGGAGAAGGGAACAGTCAGGTGGAGGAGAAGGGAACAGTCAGGTGGAGGAGAAGGGAACAGTCAGGTGGAGGAGAAGGGAACAGTCAGGTGGAGGAGAAGGGAACACTCAGGTGGAGGAGAAGGGAACACTCCCAGGTGGAGGAGAAGGGAACAGTCAGGTGGAGGAGAAGGGAACCGTCAGGTGGAGGAGAAGGGAACACTCCCAGGTGGAGGAGAAGGGAACACTCAGGTGGAGGAGAAGGGAACACTCAGGTGGAGGAGAAGGGAACACTCAGGTGGAGGAGAAGGGAACAGTCAGGTGGAGGAGAAGGGAACACTCAGGTGGAGGAGAAGGGAACAGTCAGGTGGAGGAGAAGGGAACACTGAGGTGGAGGAGAAGGGAACACTCAGGTGGAGGAGAAGGGAACAGTCAGGTGGAGGAGAAGGGAACACTCAGGTGGAGGAGAAGGGAACAGTCAGGTGGAGGAGAAGGGAACACTGAGGTGGAGGAGAAGGGAACACTCAGGTGGAGGAGAAGGGAACAGTCAGGTGGAGGAGAAGGGAACACTCAGGTGGAGGAGAAGGGAACAGTCAGGTGGAGGAGAAGGGAACAGTCAGGTGGAGGAGAAGGGAACAGTCAGGTGGAGGAGAAGGGAACACTCAGGTGGAGGAGAAGGAACAGTCAG